>NW_024715510.1:0-39884 GCF_018991925.1 Homarus americanus
GATCACGGGACTTTGTTATATTCGATGAGGGGACTTTGTTATACTCGATCATGGGACTTTGTTATACTCGATCAGTGGCCTTTGTTATACTCGATCAGGGGACTTTGTTATACTCGATCAGGGGACATTGTTATACTCGACCAGGGGACTTTTTTGTACTCGATCAGGGGCCTTTGTTAAACTCGATCAGGGGCCTTTGTTATACTCAACCAGGGGGCTTTGTTATACTCGATGAGGGGCCTTTGTTAATCTCGATCAGAGGCCTTTGTTATACACGAACAGGGGACTTTGTTATACTCGATCAGGGGACTTTGTTACACTCGATTAGGGCAGTCGGTTATACTCGATCAGGGGACTCTGTTATACTCGATCAGGGGACTTTGTTATACCCAATCAGGGGCCTTTGTTATACTCGATCAGGGGCCTTTGTTATACACGATCAGGGGCCTTTGTTATACTCGATCAGTGGCCTTTGTTATACTCTTTTAGAGGCCTTTGTTATACTCGAACAGGGGCCTTTGTTAAACTCTTCAAAGGCCTTTGTTTTTCTCGATTCGAGGACTTTGTTAATCTCGATGAGGAGACTTTGTTATACTCAATCAGGGGACTTTATTTTACTCGATCAGGGGGCTTTGTTATACTCGATCAGGGGACTTTGTTATACTCGATCAGGCGCCTTTGTTATACTCGTTCAGGGGACTTTGTTATACTCGATCAGGGGACTTTGTTATACTCGATCAGGGGACTTTGTTATATTCGATGAGGGGACTTTGTTATACTCTATCATGGGACTTTGTTATACTCGATGAGGGGCCTTTGTTATACTCGATGAGGGGACTCTGTTATACTCGATCTGGGGACTCTGTTATACTCTTTTAGAGGCCTTTGTTATACTCGAACAGGGGGCTTTGTTAAACTCTTCAAAGGCCTTTGTTATTCTCGATTAGAGGACTTTGTTAAGCTCGATGAGGAGACTTTGTTATACTCAATCAGGGGACATTATTTCACTCGATCAGGGGGCTTTGTTATACTCGATCAGGGGACTTTGTTATACTCGATCAGGGGCCTTTGTTATACTCGATCAGGGGCCTTTGTTATTCTCGTTCAGGCGCCTTTGTTATACTCGACCAGGGGTCTTTGTTAAACTCGATGAGGAGACTTTGTTATACTTGATCAGGGGGCTTTGTTATACTCGATCAGGGGACTTTGTTATTCTCGATCAGGGGACATTGTTATACTCGATCAGGGACTTTGTTATACTCGATCAGGGAACTTTGTTATACTCGATCAGGGGCCTTTGTTATACTCGTTCAAGCACCTTTTGTTATATTCCGATCAGGGCCTTTGTTAAACTCGACCAGGGGACTTTGTTATACTCGATGAGGGGCCTTTGTTAAACTCGATCAGGGCCTTTGTTATACTCGATCAGGGGACATTGTTATACTCGATCAGGGGACTTAGTTTTACTCGATCAGGGGGCTTTGTTATACTCGATCAGGGGACTTTGTTATAATCGATAAGGGGCCTTTGTTATACTCGATCAGGGGCCTTTGTTATACTCGATCAGGCGCTTTTGTTATACTCGACCAGGGGTCTTTGTTAAACTCGATGAGGAGACTTTGTTATACTCGATCAGGGGAGTTTGTTATACTCGTTCAGTGGCCTTTGTTATACTCTATCAGGGGCCTTTGTTATACTCGATCAGGGGACTTTGTTATAATCGACAAGGAGTCTTTGTTATACTCGATTAGGGGCCATTGTTATACTTGATCAGGGGGCTTTGTTATACTCGACCTGGGGACTTTGTTATACTCGATCAGGGGCTTTTGTTAAACTCGATCAGGGGCCTTTTTTATACTCAATCAGGGGACTTTGTTATACTTGATCAGGGGACTTTGTTATACTCGATCAGGGGGCTTTGTTTTACTCGACCAGGTAACTTTGTTATACTCGATGAGGGGCATTTGTTATAATCGTTCAGGGGACCTTGTTATATTCGATGAGGGGACATTGTTAAACTCGATCATGGGACTTTGTTATACTCGATCAGTGGCCTTTGTTATACTCGAGCAGGGGCCTTTCTTATACTCGATGAGGGGATTTTGTTATACTCGATGAGGGGACTTTGTTATAACCGTATCAGGGGAGTTTGTTATACTCGATTAGGGGACTTTGTTATACTCGATCAGGGGACTTTGTTATACTCGATCAGGGGACTTTGTTATATTCGATGAGGGGACTTTGTTATACTCTATCATGGGACTTTGTTATACTCGATGAGGGGCCTTTGTTATACTCGATGAGGTGACTTTGTTATACTCGATCAGTGGCCTTTGTTATACTCGACCAGGGGCCTTTGTTATACTCGATCAGGGGACTTTGTTATAATCGACAAGGAGTCTTTGTTATACTCGATTAGGGGCCATTGTTATACTTGATCAGGGGGTTTGTTATACTCGATCAGGGGACTTTGTTATACTCGATCAGGAACTTGTTATATTCGATCAGGGCCTTGTGGTTATACTCGATCAGGGGACTTTGTTATACTGATGAGGGGCCTTTTGTTAAACTCCGATCAAAGGCCTCTTTGTTATACCTTCGATCAAGGGACTTTGTTATACTCGATCAGGGACTTTGTTCTGGCATGTGATCAGGGGATCTTCGAAGAGTACTCGGGATCAAGGGAACTTTGTTATACTCAGTGAGGGGACTTTGTTATTCTCGATCATGGGACTTTGTTATACTCGATGAGGGGCCTTTGTTATACTCGATCAGGGGACTCTTTTATACTCGACCAGGGGACTTTGTTATACTCGATCAGAGGCCTTTGTTATACTTGATCAAGGGGGTTTGTTATACTCGATCAGGGGACTGTGTTATTCTCGATCAGGGGGACTTTGTTATACTCGATCAGGGGACTTTGTTATACTCGATCAGGGAACTTTGTTATACTTGATGAGGGGCCTTTGTTATAATAATGGTTTAGGCGCCTTTGTTATATTCGATCAGGGGCCTTTGTTATACTCGACCTGGGGACTTTGTTATACTCGATCAGGGGACTTTGTTATACTCGATCAGGGGACTTTGTTATACTCGATCATGGGACTTTGTTATACTCGATGAGGGGCCTTTGTTATACTCGATGAGGGAACTCTGTTATACTCGATGAGGGAACTCTGTAATACTCGATGAGGGAACTCTGTTATACTCGATGAGGGGACTCTGTAATACTCGATCAGGGGACTTTGTTATACTCGATCAGTGGCCTTTGTTATACTCTTTTATAGGCCTTTGTTATACTCGAACAGGGGCCTTTGTTAAACTCTTCAAAGGCCTTTGTTATTCTCGATTAGAGGACTTTGTTAATCTCGATGAGGAGACTTTGTTATACTCAATCAGGGGACTCTGTTATACTCGATCAGGGGACTTTGTTATACCCGATCAGGGGCCTTTGTTATACTTGATCAGGGGCCTTTGTTATACACGATCAGGGGACTTTGTTATATTTGATAAGGGGACTTTGTTATACTGGATCATGGGACTTTGTTATACTCGATGAGGGGCCTTTGTTATACTCGATGAGGGGACTCTGTTATACTCGATCTGGGGATTTTGTTTTATTCAATCAGGGGGCTTTGTTATACTCGATCAGGGGACTTTGTTATACTCGATCAGGGGCATTTTGTTATACTCGATCAGGGCCCTTTGTTATACTCGATCAGGCGCCTTTGTTATACTCGACCAGGGGTCTTTGTTATACTCGATCAGGGGCCTTTGTTATACTTGATCAGGGGGCTTTGTTATACTCGATCAGGGGTCTTTGTTCTACACGATCAGGGGACTTTGTTATACTCGATCACGGGACTTTGTTATATTCGATGAGGGGACTTTGTTACACTCGATCATGGGACTTTGTTATACTCGATCAGTGGCCTTTGTTATACTCGATCAGGGGACTTTGTTATACTCGATCAGGGGACTTTGTTATACTCGATGAGGGGACTTTGTTATACTCGTTCAGGGGATTTTGTTATTCTCGATCAGGGGGACTTTGTTATACTCGATCAGGGGGCTTTGTTATACTCGATCAGGGAACTTTGTTATACTCGATCAGGGGCCTTTGTTATACACGTTTAGGCGCCTTTTCTTATATTCGATCAGGGGCCTTTGTTATACTCGACCTGGGGACTTTGTTATACTCGATCAGGGGCTTTTGTTAAACTCGATCAGGGGCCTTTGTTATACTCAATCAGGGGACTTTGTTATACTTGATCAGGGGACTTTGTTATACTCTATCAGGGGACTTTGTTTTACTCGACCAGGAAACTTTGTTATACTCGATGAGGGGCATTTGTTATAATCGTTCAGAGGACTTTGTTATACTCGATCAGGGGACTTTGTTATACTCGATCAGGGGACTTTGTTATACTCGATCATGGGACTTTGTTATACTCGATGAGGGGCCTTTGTTATACTCGATGAGGGGCCTTTGTTATACTCGATCAGGGGACTTTGTTATTATCGACCAGGATTCTTTGATATACTCGATCAGGGTCCTTTGTTATACTTGATCAGGGGGCTTTGTCATACTCGATCAGGTGACTTTGTTATTCTCGATCAGGGGGACTTTGTTATACTCGATTAGGGAACTTTGTTATACTCGATCAGGGGCCTTTGTTAAACTCCATCAGGGGCCTTTGTTATACTCGATCAGGGGACATTGTTATACTCGATCAGGGGACTTTGTTCTACACGATCAGGGGACTTTGTTATACTCGATCACGGGACTTTGTTATATTCGATGAGGGACTTTTGTTATACTCGATCATGGGACTTTGTTATACTCGATCAGTGGCCTTTGTTATACTCGATCAGTGGCCTTTCTTATACTCGTTCAGGGGATTTTGTTATACTCGATCAGGGGACTTTGTTAAATTCGATCAGGGGCCTTTGTTATACTCAACCAGGGGACTTTGTTATACTCGATCAGGGGACTTTGTTACACTCGATTAGGGCAGTCGGTTATACTCGATCAGGGGACTCTGTTATACTCGATCAGGGGACTTTGTTATACCCAATCAGGGGCCTTTGTTATACTCGATCAGGGGTCTTTGTTATACACGATCAGGGGCCTTTGTTATACTCGATCAGTGGCCTTTGTTATACTCTTTTAGAGGCCTTTGTTATACTCGAACAGGGGCCTTTGTTAAACTCTTCAAAGGCCTTTGTTTTTCTCGATTAGAGGACTTTGTTAATCTCGATGAGGAGACTTTGTTATACTCAATCAGGGGACTTTGTTTTACTCGATCAGGGGGCTTTGTTATACTCGATCAGGGGACTTTGTTATACTCGATCAGGCGCCTTTGTTATACTCGATCAGGGGACTTTGTTATATTCGATGAGGGGACTTTGTTATACTCGATCAGGGGACTTTGTTATACTCGATCAGGGGACTTTGTTATACTCGATCAGGGGACTTTGTTATATTCGATGAGGGGACTTTGTTATACTCTATCATGGGACTTTGTTATACTCGATGAGGGGCCTTTGTTATACTCGATGAGGGGACTCTGTTATACTCGATCTGGGGACTCTGTTATACTCTTTTAGAGGCCTTTGTTATACTCGAACAGGGGGCTTTGTTAAACTCTTCAAAGGCCTTTGTTATTCTCGATTAGAGGACTTTGTTAAGCTCGATGAGGAGACTTTGTTATACTCAATCAGGGGACATTATTTCACTCGATCAGGGGGCTTTGTTATACTCGATCAGGGGACTTTGTTATACTCGATCAGGGGCCTTTGTTATACTCGATCAGGGGCCTTTGTTATTCTCGTTCAGGCGCCTTTGTTATACTCGACCAGGGGTCTTTGTTAAACTCGATGAGGAGACTTTGTTATACTTGATCAGGGGGCTTTGTTATACTCGATCAGGGGACTTTGTTATTCTCGATCAGGGGGACATTGTTATACTCGATCAGGGGACTTTGTTATACTCGATCAGGGAACTTTGTTATATTCTTTCAGGGGCCTTTGTTATACTCGTTCAGGCACCTTTGTTATATTCGATCAGGGGCCTTTGTTAAACTCGACCAGGGGACTTTGTTATACTCGATGAGGGGCCTTTGTTATACTCGATCAGGGGCCTTTGTTATACTCGATCAGGGGACTTTGTTATACTCGATCAGGGGACTTTGTTATACTCGATCAGGGGACTTTGTTATACTCGATCAGGGGACTTTGTTATATTCGATGGGGTGACTTTGTTATACTCGATGATGGGACTTTGTTTATACTCGATCAGTGGCGCTTTGTTATACTCGACTAGAAGGCCTTTGTTATACTCGATGAGGGACTTTGTTATACTCGGTCAAGGGGACTTTTGTTATATACTCGTTCAGGGGATTTTGTTATACTCGATCAGGGGACTTTGTTATACTCGATCAGGGGACATTGTTATACTCGACCAGGGGGTTGTTATATCGACCAGGGGACTTTTTGGCCACTCGATCAGGGGCCTTTGTTAAATGATCAGGGCCTTTGTTATACTCAACCAGAATTTGTTATCTTGATGAGGCCTTTATTAATCTGAACGGAGGCCTTTGTTATACTCGATCAGGGGACTTTGTTATATGCGATCCGGAGACTTTGTTACACTCGATTAGGGGCCTTTGTTATACTCGATGAGGGGACTTTATTATACTCGACCAGGGGACTTTGCTATATTCGACCAGGGGACTTTGTTATACTCGATTAGGGGACTTTGTTATACTCGACCAGGGGACTTTTTTATACTTGATCCGGGGAATTTGTCTTACTCGACCAGAGGCCTTTGTTATACTCGATCGGGGGACTTTGTTATACTCGATGAGGGCATTTGTTATAATCGTTCAGAATTTGTTATACTCGATCAAGGGACTTTGTTATACTCGATCAGGGGACTTTTTATACTCGATCAGGGACTTTGTTATATTCGATGAGGGGACTTTGTTATACTCGATCATGGGACTTTGTTATACTCGATGAGGGGCCTTTGTTATACTCGATGAGGGGACTCTGTTATACTCGATGAGGGGACTCTGTAATACTCGATCAGTGGCCTTTGTTATACTCTTTTTGAGGCCTTTGTTATACTCGAACAAGGGCCTTTGTTAAACTCGATCAAAGGGCTTTGTTATTCTCGATTAGAGGACTTTGTTAATTTCGATGAGGAGACTTTGTTATACTCGATCAAGGGACTTTGTTTTACTCGATCAGGGGGCTTTGTTATACTCGATTTGGGAAATTTGTTATACTCGATCAGGGGACTTTGTTTTACTCGATCAGGGGCCTTTGTTAAACTCGATCAGGGGCTTTTGTTACACTCAACCAGGGGACTTTGTTATACTCGATTAGGGGCACTTGTTAATCTCGATCAGAGGCATTTGTTATACAAGAACAGGGGACTTTGTTATACTCGATCAGGAGACTTTCTTACACTCGATTAGGGCAGTCTGTTATACTCGATCAGGGGACTTTGTTATACCCGATCAGGGGCATTTGTTATACTCGATCAGGGGCCTTTGTTATACACCATCAGGGGACTTTGTTATATTCGATAAGGGGACTTTGTTATACTGGATCATGGGACTTTGTTATACTCGATGAGGGGCCTTTGTTATACTCGATGAGGGGACTCTGTTATACTCGATCTGGGGACTTTGTTTTATTCAATCAGGGGGCTTTGTTATACTCGATCAGGGGACATTGTTATACTCGATCAGGGGCATTTTGTTATACTCGATCAGGGGCCTTTGTTATACTCGATCAGGCGCCTTTGTTATACTCGACCAGGGGTCTTTGTTATACTCGATCAGGGGCCTTTGTTATACTTGATGAGGGGGCTTTGTTATACTCAATCAGGGGACTTTGTTATTGTCGATCAGGGGGTCTTTGTTATACTCGATCAGGGGGCTTTGTTATACTCCATCAGGGAACTTTCTTATACTCGATCAGGGGCCTTTGTTATACACGTTCAGGCGCCTTTGTTATATTCGATCAGTGGCTTTTGTTATGCTCGACCTGGGGACTTTGTTATACTCGATCAGAGGCTTTTGTTAAACTCGATCAGGGGCCTTTGTTATACTCAATCAGGGGACTTTGTTATACTTGATTAGGGGACTTTGTTATACTCGATCAGGGGGCTTTGTTTTACTCGACCAGGAAACTTTGTTATACTCGATGAGGGGCATTTGTTATAATCGTTCAGGATACTTTGTTATACTCGATCAGGGGACTTTGTTATACTCGGTGAGGGGAAGTTGTTATACTCGGTGAGGGGAAGTTGTTATACTCGATCAGGGGCCTTTGTTAAACTCGATCAGGGGCCTTTGTTATACTCGATCAGGGGACTTTGTTATATTCGATGAGGGGACTTTGTTATACTCTATCATGGGACTTTGTTATACTCGATGAAGACGCTGGTATACTCGATGAGGGACTTTATTATACTCGATCGTGGCCTTTGTTGCTCTGCTCTTTTTAAAGCCTTTGTTGCTCACTAAACAAGAGAGGGCCTTTGTTCTACGCTCTTCAAAGGCCTTTGTTTTCTCGATTTGAGACTTTGTTAATCGATGAGGAGACTTTGTTATACTCAATTAGGGAGGACTTTGTTTTACCTCGATTAGGGGCTTTGTTATACTCGATAAGGGGCCTTTGTTATACTCGATAAAGGGCCTTTGTTATACTCCGATCAGGGGCCTTTGTTATACTCGATCAGGCGCCTTTGTTGTACTCGACCAGGGGTCTTTGTTAAACTCGATGAGGAGACTTTGTTATTCTCGATCAGGGGAGTTTGTTATACTCGATCAGAGGTCTTTGTTATAATCGATCAGGGGACTTTGTTATAATCGACCAGGAGTCTTTGTTATACTCGATTAGGGGCCATTGGTATACTTGATCAGGGGGCTTTGTTATACTCGATCAGGGGACTTTGTTATTCTCGATCAGGGGGACTTTGTTATTCTCGATCAGGGGACTATGTTATACTGGATCAGGGAACTTTGTTATACTCGATCAGGGGGCTTTGTTATACTCGATCAGGGAACTTTCTTTATACTCGATCAGGGGCCTTTGTTATACACGTTCAGGCGCCTTTGTTATATTCGATCAGTGGCTTTTGTTATACTCGACCTGGGGACTTTGTTATACTCGATCAGGGGCTTTTGTTAAACTCGATCAGGGGCCTTTGTTATACTCAATCAGGGGACTTTGTTATACTTGATCAGGGGACTTTGTTATACTCGATCAGGGACTTTGTTATATTCGATGAGGGGACTTTGTTATACTCTATCATGGGACTTTGTTATTCTCGATGAGGGGCCTTTGTTATACTCGATGAGGGGACTTTGTTATACTCGATCAGTGGCCTTTGTTATACTCTTTTAGAGGCCTTTGTTATACTCGAACAGGGGCCTTTGTTAAACTCTTCAAAGGCTTTTGTTTTTCTCGATTAGAGGACTTTTTTAATCTCGATGAGGAGACTTTGTTATACTCAATCAGGGGACTTTGTTTTACTCGATGAGGGGGCTTTGTTATACTCGATCAGGGGACTTTGTTATACTCGATAAGGGGACTTTTGTTATACTCGATCAGGGGCCTTTGTTATACTCGATCAAGCGCCTTTTTTATACTGGAAACCGGGGTCTTTGTTAAACTCGATGAGAGACTTTTCGGTATACTTTCGATCAGGGAGTTTGTTATACTCGATCAGGGGCCTTTGTTATATATGATCAGGGGCTTTTGTTATACTCGATCAAGGGGACTTTGTTATACTCGATTAGGGTGACTTTGTTATACTCGATCAGGGGACTTTGTTATACTCGATCAGGGAACTTTGTTATACTCGTTCAGGGGTCTTTGTTATACTCGTTCAGTCACCTTTGTTATATTCGATGAGGGGCCTTTGTTATACTCGACCAGGGGACTTTGTTATACTCGATGAGGGGCCTTTGTTAAACTCGATCAGGGGCCTTTGTTATACTCGATCAGGGGACATTGCTATACTCGATCAGGGGACTTTGTTCTACACGATCAGGGGACTTTGTCATACTCGATCACGGGACTTTGTTATATTCGATGAGGTGACTTTGTTATACTCGATTATGGGACTTTGTTATACTCGATCAGTGGCCTTTGTTATACTCGACCAGGAGCCTTTGTTATACTCGATGAGGGGACTTTGTTATTCTCGATCAGGGGACATTGTTATACTAGACCAGGGGAGTTTGTTATACTCGACCAGGGGACTTTTTTGTACTCGATCAGGGGCCTTTGTTAAACCCGATCAGGGGCCTTTGTTATACTCAACCAGGGGAATTTGTTATACGCGATGATGGGCCTTTGTTAATCTCGAACGGAGGCCTTTGTTATACACGATCAGGGGACTTTGTTATACTCGATCAGGGACTTTGTTACACTCGATTAGGGCAGTCTGTTATACTCGATCAGTGGACTCTGTTATACTCGATCAGGGAACTTTGTTATACTCGATCAGGGGCTTTTGTTAAACTCGATCAGGGGCCTTTGTTATACTCATTCAGGGGACTTTGTTATACTTGATCAGGGGACTTTGTTATACTCGATCAGAGGGCCTTGTTTTACTCGACCAGGAAACTTTGTTATACTCGATGAGGGGCAATGTTATAATCGTTCAGGGGACTTTGTTATACTCGATGAGGGGACTTTGTTATACTCGATGAGGGGACTTTGTTATACTCGATCAAGGGACTTTGTTATATTCGATGAGGGGACTTTGTTATACTCGATCATGGGACTTTGTTATACTCGATGAGGGGCCTTTGTTATACTCGTTGAGGGGACTCTGTTATACTCGATGAGGGGACTCTGTAATACTCGATCAGGGGACTTTGTTATACTCGATCAGTGGCCTTTGTTATACTCTTTTTGAGGCCTTTGTTATACTCGAACAAGGGCCTTTGTTAAACTCGATCAAAGGGCTTTGTTTTACTCGATCACGGGGCTTTGTTATACTCGATTTGGGAAATTTGTTATACTCGATCAGGGGCCTTTGTTAAACTCGATCAGGGGCTTTTGTTACACTCAACCAGGGGACTTTGTTATACTCGATGAGGGGCACTTGTTAATCTCGATCAGAGGCCTTTGTTATACACGAACAGGGGACTTTGTTATACGTGATCAGGGGACTTTCTTACACTCGATTAGGGCAGTCTGTTATACTCGATCAGGGGACTTTGTTGTACCCGATCAGGGGCATTTGTTATACTCGATCAGGGGCCTTTGTTATACACGATCAGGGGAATTTGTTATATTCGATAAGGGGACTTTGTTATACTGGATCATGGGACTTTGTTAAACTCGACTCTTTGTTATACTCGATGAGGGGACTCTGTTATACTCGATCTGGGGACATTGTTTTATTCAATCAGGGGGCTTTGTTATACTCGATCAGGGGACATTGTTATACTCGATCAGGGGCATTTTGTTATACTCGATCAGGGGCCTTTGTTATACTCGATCAGGCGCCTTTGTTATACTCGACCAGGGGTCTTTGTTAAACTCGATCAGGGGCCTTTGTTATACTTGATCAGGGGGCTTTGTTATACTCGATCAGGGGACTTTGTTATTGTCGATCAGGGGGTCTTTGTTTTACTCGATCAGGGGGCTTTGTTATACTCGATCAGGGAACTTTGTTATACTCGATCAGGGGCCTTTGTTATACACGTTCAGGCGCCTTTGTTATATTCGATCAGTGGCTTTTGTTATACTCGACCTGGGGACTTTGTTATACTCGATCAGGGGCTTTTCTTAAACTCGATCAGGGGCCTTTGTTATACTCGATGAGGAGCATTTGTTATAATCGTTCAGGGGACTTTGTTATACTCGATCAGGGAACTTTGTTTTACTCGATCAGGGGACTTTGATATTCTCGATCAGGGGACTTTGTTATATTCGATGAGGGGACTTTGTTATACTCTATCATGGGACTTTGTTATACTCGACGAGGGGCCTTTGTTATACTCGATGAGGGGACTCTGTTATACTCGATCTGGGGACTCTGTAATTCTCGATCAGGGGACGTTGTTATACTCGATCAGCGGCCTTTGTTATACTCTTTTAGAGGCCTTTGTTATTCTCGAACAGGGGCCTTTGTTAAACTCGTTCAAAGGCCTTTGTTATTCACGATTAGAGGACTTTGTTAATCTCGATGAGGAGACTTTGTTATACTCGATCAGGGGAGTTAGTTATACTCGATCAGGGAACTTTGTTTTACTCGATCAGGGGACTTTGTTTTACTCGATCAGGGGCCTTTGTTATACTCGATCAGGCGCCTTTCTTATACTCGACCAGGGGTCTTTGTTAAACTCGATCAGGGGCCTTTGTTATACTCAATCAGGGGACTTTGTTATACTCGATCAGGGGACTTTGTTATACTCGTTTAGGGGGCTTTGTTTTACTCGATCAGGGGCCTTTGTTATACTCGATCCAGGGGCCTTTGTTAAACTCGATCAGGGGCCTTTGTTATACTCAATCAGGGACTTTGTTATATGATCCAGGAACTTTTGTTATACTTTCGATCAGGGCTTTGTTTTACTCGATCAGTAAACTTTGTTATACTCGATCAGGGGCCTTTGATATAATAATCGTGCAGGGACTTTGTTCTTCTCGATCAGGGGACTTTGTTATACTCGATCAGGGACTTTGTTTTATTCAATCAAGGGCTTTGTTATACTCGATCGAGAACTTTGTGCCTCCGATCAGGGGCCTGTTATACTCGATCGAAGTGGCGTTTGTTATACTCGATCAGAGCGCCTTTGCTTATGTCTCGACCAGGGGTCTTTGTTATACTCGATCAGGGGCCTTTGTTATACTTGATCAGGGGGCTTTGTTATACTCGATCAGGGGACTTTGTTATTCTCGATCAGGGGGTCTTTGTTATACTAGATCAAGGGGCTTTGTTATACTCGATCAGGGGACTTTGTTATACTCGATCATGGGCCTTTGTTATACACGTTCAGGCGCCTTTGTTATATTCGATCAGTGGCTTTTGTTATACTCGACCTGGGGACTTTGTTATACTCGATCAGGGGCTTTTGTTAAACTCGATCAGGGGCCTTTGTTATACTCAATCAGGGGACTTTGTTATACTTGATCAGTGGACTTTGTTATAATCGATCAGGGGGCTTTGTTTTACTCGACCAGGAAGCTTTGTTATACTCGATCAGGGGACTTTGTTATACTCGATCAGGGGACTTTGTTATACTCGATCAGGGGACTTTGTTATATTCGATGAGGGGACTTTGTTATACTCTATCATGGGACTTTGTTATACTCGATGAGGGGCCTTTGTTATACTCGATGAGGTGACTCTGTTATACTCGATCTGGGGACTCTGTAATACTCGATCAGGGGACGTTGTTATACTCCATCAGCGGCCTTTGTTACATTCTTTTAGAGGCCTTTGTTATACTCGTTCAGGGGCCTTTGTTAAACTCGATCAAAGGCCTTTGTTATTCTCGATTAGAGGACTTTGTTAATCACGATGAGGAGACTTTGTTATACTCTATCAGGGGAGTTAGTTATACTCGATCAGGGAACTTTGTTTTACTCGATCAGGGGACTTTGTTTTACTCGATCAGGGGCCTTTGTTTTACTCGATCAGAGGCCTTTGTTATACTCGATCAGGCGCGTTTGTTATACTCGACCAGGGGTCTTTGTTATACTCGACCAGGGGTCTTTGTTATACTCGATCAGGGGCCTTAATTATACTCGATCAGGGGCCTTTGTTATACGCGTTCAGGCACCTTTGTTATATTCGGTCAGGGGCCTTTGTTATACTCGATCAGGGGCCTTTGTTAAACTCGATCAGGGGCCGCTGTTATACTCAATCAGGGGATTTTGTTATACTCGATCAGGGGACTTTGTTATACTCGATCAGGGGGCTTTGTTTTACTCGATCAGGAAACTTTGTTATACTCGATCAGGGGCCTTTGATATAATCGTGCAGGGGACTTTGCTATACTCGATCAGGGGACTTTGTTCTTCTCGATCAACGGAATTTGTTATACTCGATCAGGGGACTTTGTTATATTCGATGAGGGGACTTTGTTATACTCGACCATGGGACTTTGTTATGCTCGATCAGCGGCCTTTGTTATACTCGATCAGGTGCCTTCATTATACCCGATCAGGGGACTTTGTTATACTCGATCAGGGACTTTGTTATACTCGATCAGGGGCTTTGTTATACTCGATCAAGGGAACTTTGTTATACTCGATCAGGGGCCTTTGTTATACACGTTCAGAGCGCCTTTGTTATATTCGATCAGGGGCGCTGTTATACTCGACCTGGGGACTTTGTTATACTTTCGATCAGGGCTTTGTTAAAACTCGATGGGGCGCGTATACTCGATCAGGGGACTTTGTTATACTCGATCAGGGGACTTTGTTATATTCGATGAGGGGACTTTGTTATACTCGATGAGGGGAATCTGTAATACTCGATCAGGGGACTTTGTTATACTCGATCAGTGGACTTTGTTATACTCTTTTAGAGGCCTTTGTTATACTCGAACAAGGGCCTTTGTTAAAATCGATCAAAGGCCTTTGTTATTCTCGATTAGAGGACTTTGTTAATCTCGATGAGGAGACTTTGTTATACTCGATCAGGGGACTTTGTTTTACTCGATCAGGGGGCTTTGTTATACTCGATCAAGGGACTTTGTTAAACTCGATCAGGGCCTTTGTTATTCTCGATGAGGGGCCTTTGTTATACTCGATCAGGCGCCTTTGTTATACTCGACCAGGGGTCTTTGTTATACTCGATCAGGGGCCTTTGTTATACTTGATAAGGGGGCTTTGTTATACTCGATCAGGGGACTTTGTTATTCTCGATCAGGGGGACTTGTTATACTCGATCAGGGGGCTTTGTTATACTCGATTAGGGAAATTTGTTATACTCGATCAGGGGCCTTTGTTATACGCGTTCAGGCGCCTTTGTTATATTCGATCAGGGGCCTTTGTTATACTCGATCAGGGGCCTTTGTTAAACTCGATCAGGGGCCTTTGTTATACTCAATCAGGGGACTTTGTTATACTCGATCAGGGAACTTTGTTATACTCGATCAGGGGGCTTTGTTTTACTCGATCAGTAAACTTTGTTATACTCGATCAGGGGCCTTTGATATAATCGTGCAGGGGACTTTGCTATACTCGATCAGGGGACATTGTTCTTCTCGATCAGGGGACTTTGTTATACTCGATCAGGGTACTTTGTTATATTCGATGAGGGGACTTTGTTATACTCGACCATGGGACTTTGTTATGCTCGATCAGGGGCCTTTGTTATACCCGATCAGGGGACTTTGTTATACTCGATCAGGGGACTTTGTTATACTCTATGATGGGGCTTTGTTATACTCGATGAGGGGACTTTGTTATACTCGATCAGGGGACTCTGTAATACTCGATCAGGGAATTTTCTTATACTCGATCAGGGGCCTTTGTTATACTCGATCAGTGGACTTTGTTATATTCGATAAAGGGACGTTGTTATACTGGATCATGGGACTTTGTTATACTCGATGAGGGGCCTTTGTTATACTCGATGAGGGGCCTTTGTTATATTCGATCAGGGGCCTTTGTTATACTCGACCAGGGGACTTTATTATGCTCGATCAGGGGCCTTTGTTAAACTCGATCAGGGGACTTTGTTATACTCGATCACGTGGCTTTGTTTAACTCGATCAAGAAACTTTGTTATACTCGATCATGGGCCTTTGATAAAATCGTGCAGGGGACTTTGGTATACTCGATCAGGGGACTTTGTTCATCTCGATGAGGGGACTTTGTTATACTCGATCAGGGGACTTTGTTATATTCGATGAGGGGACTTTGTTATACTCGACCATGGGTCTTAGTTATGCTCGATCAGGGGCCTTTGTTATACTCGATCAGGGGCCTTTATTATACCCGATCAGGGGACTTTGGTATACTCGATCATGGGACTTTGTTATACTCGATCAGGGGGCTTTGTTTTACTCGATCAGGAAACTTTCTTATACTCGACCAGGGGTCTTTGTTATACTCGACCAGGGTCTTTGTTATACTCGATCAGGGGCCTTTGTTATACTCGATCAGAGGCCTTTGTTATACGCGTTCAGGCACCTTTGTTATATTCGATCAGGGGCGCGTAGCATATGCCTCGACCAGGGACTTTGTTAAAACTCGATCAGGGGCCTTTATTGAAAACTCCAGTGAACCGCTATTATATAATCAAGGGACTTTGTTATGCTACCGATCAGGGACTTTGTTGCTTTTCGATCAAGGGCTTTGTTTTACTCGATCAAAACTTTTGTTATACTCAGTCAAGGGGCCTTTGATATAATCATTGGGGGACTTTGCTACTTATACTTTCGATCAGGGGACTTTGTTCTTCTCAATCAGGGACTTTAGTATACTCGATCAGGGGCCTTTGTTATATTCGATGAGGGACTTTGTTATTCTCGATCATGGGACTTTGTTATACTCGATGAGGGGCCTTTGTTATACTCGATCAGGGCCTTTGTTATACCCGATCAAGGGACTTTGTTATAATTGATCAGAGGACTTTGTTATACTCTATGAGGGGGCTTTGTTATCCTCGAATCGGTGGCTTTCTGTTATACTCGATCAGGGAACTTTATTGCTCTCGATCAAGACGCTGTTATAGGTTAGAGCGCCTTTTGTTATATTCGATCAGGGGCCTTTGTTATACTCGACCAGGGGACTTTGTTATACTCGATCAGGGGCTTTTGTTAAACTCGATCAGGGGCCTTTGTTATAATCAATCAGGGGACTTTGTTATACTTGATCAGGGGACTTTGTTTTACTCGATCAGGGGACTTTGTTATACTCGATCAGGGGACTTTGTTATATTCGATGAGGGGACTTTGTAATACTCGATCATGGGACTTTGTTATACTCGATGAGGGGCCTTTGTTATACTCGATGAGGGGACTCTGTTATACTCGATGAGGGGACTCTGTAATACTCGATCAGGGGACTTTGTTATACTCGATCAGTGGACTTTGTTATACTCTTTGAGAGGCCTTTTTTATACTCGAACTAGGGCCTTTGTTAAAATCGATCAAAGGCCTTTGTTATTCTCGATTAGAGGACTTTGTTATACTCGATCAGGGGACTTTGTTTTCCTCGATCAGGGGGCTTTGTTATACTCGATCAAGGGACTTTGTTATACTCGATCAGGGGCCTTTGTTATACTCGATCAGGGGCCTTTGTTATATACTAGATCAGGGGCCTTTGTTATACTTGATCGAGGGGCTTTGTTATACTCGATCAGGGGACTTTGTTATTCGATCAGGGGTTTTGTTATACTCGATCAGGGCTTTATACTCGATTAGGAAATTTGTTATATACTCTCGATCAGGGCCTTTTGTTATACGCGTTCAGGCGCCTTTGTTATATTCGATCAGGGGCCTTTGTTATACTCGATCAGGGGCCTTTGTTAAACTCGATCAGGGGCCTTTGTTATACTCAATCAGGGGACTTTGTTATACTCGATCAGGGAACTTTGTTATACTCGATCAGGGGGCTTTGTTTTACTCGATCAGTAAACTTTGTTATACTCGATCAGGGGCCTTTGATATAATCGTGCAGGGGACTTTGCTATAATCGATCAGGGACTTTGTTCTTCTCGATCAGGGGACTTTGTTATACTCGATCAGGGGACTTTGTTATATTCGATGAGGTGACTTTGTTATACTCGACCATGGGACTTTGTTATGCTCGATCAGGGGCCTTTGTTATACCCGATTAGGGGACTTTGTTATACTCGATCAGGGGACTTTGTTATACTCTATGATGGGGCTTTGTTATACTCGATGAGGGGACTTTGTGACACTCGATGAGGGGACTCTGTAATACTCGATCAGGGGACTTTCTTATACTCGATCAGGGGCCTTTGTTATACTCGATCAGTGGACTTTGTTATATTCGATAAAGGGACTTTGTTATACTGGATCATGGGACTTTGTTATACTCGATGAGGGGCCTTTGTTATACTCGATTGAGGGGACTCTGTTATACTCGATCAGGGGACTCTGTAATACTCGATCAGGGGACTTTGTTATACTCGATCAGTGGCCTTTGTTATATTCGATAAGGGGACTTTGTTATACTGGATCATGGGACTTTGTTATAATCGATGAGGGGCTTTGTTATACTCGATGAGGGGACTCTCTTATACTCGATCAGGGGAATTTGTTATACTCGATCAGAGGCCTTTGTTATACTCTTTTAGAGGCCTTTGTTATACTCGAACAGGGGCCTTTGTTAAACTCGATAAAAGGCGTTTGTTATACTCGATTAGAGGACTTTGTTAAACTCGATGAGGAGACTTTGTTATACTCGATCAGCGGACTTTGTTTTACTCGATCAAGAAACTTTGTTATACTCGATCAGGGGCCTTTGATATAATCGTGCAGGGGACTTTGGTATACTCGATCAGGGGACTTTGTTCATCTCGATGAGGAGACTTTGTTATACTCGACCAGGGGACTTTGTTATATTCGATGAGGGGACTTTGTTATATTCGACCATGGGTCTTAGTTATGCTCGATCAGGGGCCTTTGTTATACTCGATCAGGGGCCTTTATTATACCCGATCAGGGGACTTTGTTATACTCGATCAGGGGACTTTGTTATACTCGATCAGGGGGCTTTGTTTTACTCGATCAGGAAACTTTGTTATACTCGACCAGGGGTCTTTGTTATACTCGACCAGGGTCTTTGTTATACTCGATCAGGGGCCTTTGTTATACTCGATTAGAGGCCTTTGTTATACGCGCTCAGGCACCTTTGTTATATTCGATCAGGGGCCTTTGTTATACTCGACCAGGGGACTTTGTTAAACTCGATCAGGGGCCTTTGTTAAACTCGATCAGGGGCCGCTGTTATCCTCAATTAGGGGACTTTGTTATACTCGATCAGGGGCATTTGTTTTACTCGATCAGGAAACTTTGTTATACTCGTTCAGTGCATTTGCTATAATCGTTCAGGGACTTTGTTATACTCGATCAGGGGACTTTGTTATACTCGATCAGGGGACTTTGTTATACTCGATGATGGGACTTTGTTATACTCGATCAGGGGCCTTTGTTATACTCGATCAGGGGCCTTTATTATTATACTCGATCAGGGGACTTTGTTATACTCGATCAGTGGCCTTTGTTATACTCTTTTAGAGGCCTTTGTTATACTCGAACAGGGGCCTTTGTTAAACTCGATCAAAGGCCTTTGTTATTCTCGATTAGAGGACTTTGTTAATCTCGATGAGGAGACTTTGTTATACTCGATCAGGGGACTTTGTTTTACTCGATCAGGGGGGTTTGTTGTACACGATCAGGGGACTTTGTTATACTCGATCAGGGGCCTTTGTTATACTCGATCAGGGGCCTTTGTTATAGTCGATCAGGCGCCTTTGTTATACTCGACCAGGGGTCTTTGTTATACTCGATTAGGGGCCTTTGTTATACTTGATCAGGGGGCATTGTTATACTCGATCAGGGGACTTTGTTATTCTCGATCAGGGGGACTTTGTTATACTCGATCAGAGGGCTTTGTTATACTCGATTAGGGAAATTTTGTTATACTCGATCAGGGGCCTTTGTTATACGCGTTCAGGCGCCTTTGTTATATTCGATTAGGGGCCTTTGTTATACTCGATCAGGGGCCTTTGTTAAACTCGATCAGAGACCTTTGTTATACTCAATCAGGGGACTTTGTTATACTCGATCAGGGGACTTTGTTATACTTGATCAGGGGGCTTTGTTTTACTCGATCAGGAAACTTTGTTATACTCGATTAGGGGCCTTTGATATAATCGTGCAGGGGACTTTGCTATACTCGATCAGGGGACTTTGTTCTTCTCGATCAGGGGACATTGTTATACTCGATCAGGGGACTTTGTTATATTCGATGAGGGGACTTTGTTATACTCGACCATGGGACATTGTTACGCTCGATCAGGGACCATTGTTATACTCGATCAGGGGCCAGTGTTATACCCAATCAGGGGACATTGTTATACTCGATCAGGGGACTTTGTTATACTCTATGATGGGGCTTTGTTATACTCGATGAGGGGACTTTGTTATACTCGATCAGGGGATTCTGTAATACTCGATGAGGGGACTTTCTTATACTCGATCAGGGGCCTTTGTTATACTCGATTAGTGGACTTTGTTATATTCGATAAGGGGACTTTGTTATACTGGATCATGGGACTTTGTTATACTCGATGAGGGGCCTTTGTTATACTCGATGAGGGGACTCTGTTATACTCGATCAGGGGACTCTGTAATACTCGATCAGGGGACTTTGTTATACTCGATCAGTGGCCTTTGTTATACTCCTTTAGAGGCCTTTGTTATACTCGAACAGGGGCTTTTGTTAAACTCGATCAAAGGCCTTTTTTATTCTCGATTAGAGGACTTTGTTATTCTCTCGATCAGAGGGACTTTGTTATACTCGATCAGGGGCTTTGTTATACTCGATCAGGAACTTTGTTATACTCGATCAAGGGACTTTTGTTATATACTCGATCAGGGACTTTGTTATATTCGATGAGGGACTTTGTTATACTCGATCATGGGACTTTGTTATACTCGATGAGGGCATTTGTTATACTCGATGAGGGACTCTGTTATACTCGATCATGGGACTTTGTTATACTCGATCAGTGGCCTTTGTTATACTCGATCAGGGGCCTTTGTTATACTCGATGGGGGGACTTTATTTATACTCGTTGAGGGGACTTTGTTATACTCGTTCAGGGGATTTTGTTATACTCGATCAGGGGACTTTGTTATACTCGATCAGGGGACATTGTTATACTCGACCAGGGGAATTTGTTATACTCGACCAGGGGACTTTTTTGTCCTCGATCAGGGGCCTTTGTTAAACTCGATCAGGGGCCTTTGTTATACTCAACCAGGGGACTTTGTTATACTCGATGAGGGGCCTTTGTTAATCTCGATCAGAGGCCTTTGTTATACACGATCAGGGGACTTTGTTATACTCGATCAGGGGACTTTGTTACACTCGATTAGGGCAGTCTGTTATACTCGATCAGGGGACTCTGTTATACTCGATCAGGGGACTTTGTTATACCCGATCAGGGGCCTTTGTTATACACGATCAGGGGCCTTTGTTATACACGATCAGGGGACTTTGTTATATTCGATAAGGGGACTTTGTTATACTGGATCATGGGACTTTGTTATACTCGATGAGGGGCCTTTGTTATACTCGATGACGGGACTCTGTTATACACGATCTGGGGACTTTGTTTTATTCAGTCAAGGGGCTTTGTTATACTCGATCAGGGTTCTTTGTTATACTCGATCAGGGGCCTTTGTTATACTCGATCAGGGGCCTTTGTTATACTCGATCAGGGGCCTTTGTTATACTCGATCAGGGGACTTTGTTATAATCGACCAGGAGTCTTTGTTATACTTGATCAGGGGGCTTTGTTATACTCGATCAGGGGACTTTGTTATTCTCGATCAGGGGGTCTTTGTTATACTCGATCAGGGGGCTTTGTTGTACTCGATCAGGGAACTTTGTTATACTCGATCAGGGGCCTTTGTTATACACGTTCAGGCGCCTTTGTTATATTCGATCAGTGGCTTTTGTTATACTCGACCTGGGAACTTTGTTATACTCGATCACGGGCTTTTGTTAAACTCGATTTGGGGCCTTTGTTATACTCAATCAGGGGACTTTGTTATACTTGATCAGGGGACTTTGTTATACTCGATCAGGGGGCTTTGTTTTACTCGACCAGGAAACTTTGTTATACTCGATGAGGGGCATTTGTTAAAATCGTTCAGGGGAATTTGTTATACTCGATCAGGGGACTTTGTTATACTCGATCAGGGGACTTTGTTATACTCGATCAGGGGACTTTGTTATATTCGATGAGGGGACTTTGTTATACTCTATCATGGGACTTTGTTATACTCGATGAGGGGCCTTTGTTATACTCGATGAGGGGACTCTGTTATACACGATCTGGGGACTCTGTAATACTCGATCAGGGGACGTTGTTATACTCGATCAGCGGCCTTTGTTATACTCTTTTAGAGGCCTTTGTTATACTCGAACAGGGGCCTTTGTTAAACTCGATCAAAGGCGTTTGTTATTCTCGATTAGAGGACTTTGTTAATCTCGATGAGGAGACTTTGTTATACTCGATCAGTGGAGTTAGTTATACTCGATCAGGGAACTTTGTTTTACTCGATCAGGGGACTTTGTTTTACTAGATCAGGGGCCTTTGTTATACTCGATCAGGGGCCTTTGTTATACTCGATCAGACGCCTTTGTTATACTCGACCAGCGGTCTTTGTTATACTCGACCAGGGGTCTTTGTTATACTCGATTAGGGGCCATTTTATACTCGATCGGGGGCCTTTGTTATACTCGATCAGACGCCTTTGTTATACTCGATCAGGGGACTTTGTTATATTCGATGAGGGGACTTTGTTATACTCGACCATGGGACTTTGTTATGCTCGATCAGGGGCCTTTGTTATACTCGATCAGGGGCCTTTATTATACCCGATCAGGGGACTTTGTTATACTCGATCAGGGGACTTTGTTATTCTCGATCAGGGGGACTTTGTTATACTCGATCAGGGGGCTTTGTTATACTCGATCAGGGAACTTTGTTATACTCGATCAGGGGCCTTTGTTATACTCGTTCAGGCGCCTTTGTTATATTCGATGAGGGGCCTTTGTTATACTCGATCAGGGGACTTTGTTATACTCGATCAGGGGCTTTTGTTAAACTATCAGGGACTTTGTTATACTTGATCAGGGGACTTTGTTATACTCGATCAGGGGGCTTTGTTTTACTCGACCAGGAAACTTTGTTATACTCGATGAGGGGCATTTGTTATAATCGTTCAGGGGACTTTGTTATACTCGATCAGGGGACTTTGTTATACTCGATCAGGGGACTTTGTTATACTCGATCAGGGGACTTTGTAATATTCGATGAAGGGACTTTGTTATACTCGATCATGGGACTTTGTTATACTCGATGAGGGGCCTTTGTTATACTCGATGAGGGGACTCTGTTATACTCGATGAGGGGACTCTGTAATACTCGATCAGGGGACTTTGTTATACTCGATCAGTGGCCTTTGTTATACTCTTTTAGAGGCATTTGTTATACTCGAACAAGTGCCTTTGTTAAACTCGATCAAAGGCCTTTGTTATTCTCGATTAGAGGACTTTGTTAATCTCGATGAGGAGACTTTGTTATACTCGATCAGGGGACTTTGTTTTACTCGATCAGGGGGGTTTGTTATACACGATCAGGGGCCTTTGTTATACTCGATGAGGGGCCTTTGTTATACTCGATCAGGCGCCTTTGATATACTCGACCAGGGGTCTTTGTTATACTCGATCAGGGGCCTTTGTTATACTTGATCAGGGGGCATTGTTATACTCGATTAGGGGACTTTGTTATTCTCGATCAGGGGGACTTTGTTATACTCGATCAGAGGGCTTTGTTATACTCGATTAGGGAAATTTGTTATACTCGATCAGGGGCCTTTGTTATACGCGTTCAGGCGCCTTTGTTATATTCGATTAGGGGCCTTTGTTATACTCGATCAGGGGCCTTTGTTAAACTTGATCAGAGACCTTTGTTATACTCAATCAGGGGACTTTGTTATACTCGATCAGGGGACTTTGTTATACTTGATGAGGGGGCTTTGTTTTACTCGATCAGGAAACTTTGTTATACTCGATTAGGGGCCTTTGATATAATCGTGCAGGGGACTGTGTTATATTCGATGAGGGGACTTTGTTATACTCGACCATGGGACATTGTTACGCTCGATCAGGGACCATTGTTGTACTCGATCAGGGGCCATTGTTACACCCAATCAGGGGACATTGTTATACTCGATCAGGGGACTTTGTTATACTCTATGATGGGGTTTTGTTATACTCGATGAGGGGACTTTGTTATACTCGATCAGGGGATTCTGTAATACTCGATGAGGGGACTTTCTTATACTCGATCAGGGGCCTTTGTTATACTCGATTAGTGGACTTTGTTATATTCGATAAGGGGACTTTGTTATACTGGATCATGGGACTTTGTTATACTCGATGAGGGGCCTTTGTTATACTCGATGAGGGGACTCTGTTATACTCGATCAGGGGCCTTTGTTATACTCGATCAGGGGCCTTTGATATAGTCGATCAGGGGACTTTGTTATACTCGACCAGGGGGCTTTGTTATACACGATCAGGGGACTTTGTTATTCTCGATGAGAGGGACTTTGTTATACTCGATCAGGGGGCTTTGTTATACTCGATCAGGGAACTTTGTTATACTCGATCAGGGGACTTTGTTATACTCGATCAGGGGACTTTGTTATATTCGATGAGGGGACTTTGTTATACTCGATCATGGGACTTTGTTATACTCGATGAGGGGCATTTGTTATACTCGATGAGAGGACTCTGTTATACTCGATCAGGGGACTCTGTAATACTGGATCAGGGGACTTTGTTATACTCGACCAGGGGTCTTTGTTATACTTGATCAGAGGCTTTTGTTATACATGATGAGGGGGCTTTGTTATACTCGATCAGTGTCCTTTGTTATAATCTTTTAGAGACCTTTGTTATACTCGAACAGGGGCCTTTGTTAAACTCGATCAAAGGCCTTTGTTTTTCTCGATTTGAGGGCTTTGTTAAACTTGATGAGGAGACTTTGTTATACACGATCAGGGGAGTTTGTTATACTCGATCAGGGGACTTTGTTATACTCGATGAGGGGCCTTTGTTATACTCGATGAGGGGACTCTGTTATACTCGATCAGGGGACTCTGTAATACTCGATCAGGGGACTTTGTTATACTCGACCAGGGGTCTTTGTTTTACTTGATCAGAGGCTTTTGTTATACTCGATCAGGGGCCTTTGTTATACTCGATCAGGGGCCTTTGTTATACGCGTTCAGGCACCTTTGTTATATTCGATCAGTGGCCTTTGTTATAATCGACCAGGGGACTTTGTTATACTCGATCAGGGGCCTTTATTAAACTCGATCAGGGGCCTTTGTTATGCTCAATCAGGGGACTTTGTTATACTCGATCAGGGGACTTTGTTATACTCGATCAGGGGCCTTTGATATAATCGTGCAGGGGACTTTGCTATACTCGATCAGGAGACTTTGTTCTTCTCGATCAGGGGACTTTGTTATACTCGATCAGGGGTCTTTGTTATATTCGATGATGGGACTTTGTTATACTCGACCATGGGAGTTTGTTATGCTCGATTAGGGGCCTTTGTTATACTCGATGAGGGGCCTTTATTATACCCGATCAGGGGACTTTGTTATACTCGATCAGGGGAATTTGTTATTCTCGATCAGTGGGACTTTGTTATACTCGATCAGGGGCTTTGTTATACTCGATCAGGGAACTTTGTTATACTCGATCAAGAGCCTTTGTTATACACGTTCAGGCGCCTTTGTTATATTCGATCAGGGGCCTTTGTTATACTCGATCAGGGGCCTTTGTTATACTTAATCAGGGGACTTTGTTATACTTGATCAGGGGACTTTGTTATACTCGATCAGGGGGCTTTGTTTTACTCGACCACGAAACTTTGTTATACTCGATGAGGGGTATTTGTTATAATCGTTCAGGGGACTTTGTTATACTCGATCAGGGGACTTTGTTATACTCGATCAGAGGACTTTGTTATACTCGATCATGGGACTTTGTTATGCTCGATGAGGGGCCTTTGTTATACTCGATGAGGGGACTCAGTTATACTCGATGAGGGGACTCTGTAATACTCGATCAGGGGACTTTGTTATACTCGATCAGTGGCCTTTGTTATACTCTTTTAGAGGCCTTTGTTATACTCGAACAGGGGCCTTTGTTAAACTCTATAAAGGCCTTTGTTATTCTCGATTAGAGGACTTTGTTAATCTCGATGAGAAGACTTTGTTATACTCAATCAGGGGACTTTATTTTTCCACGATCAGGGGGCTTTGTTATACTCGATCAGGGGACTTTGTTATACTCGATCAGGGGCCTTTGTTATACTCGATCAAGGGCCTTTGTTATACTCGATCAGGCGCCTTTGTTATACTCGACCAGGGGTCTTTGTTAAACTCGATGAGGAGACTTTGTTATACTCGATCAGGGGAGTTTGTTATACTCGATCAGTGGCCTTTGTTACACTCGATCAGGGGCCTTTGTTATACTCGATCAGGGGACTTTGTTATAATCGACCAGGAGTCTTTATTATACTCGATCAGGGGCCTTTGTTATACTTGATCAGGGGCTTTGTTATGTACTTTCGATTAGGGGACTTTGTTATTCTCGATCAGGGGACTTTGTTATACTCGATCAGGGACTTTGTTATACTCGATCAGGGAACTTTGTTATACTCGATCCAGGGGCCTTTGTTATACTCGTTCGGGCACCTTTGTTATATTCGATCATGGGCCTTTGTTATGCTTTCGACAAGGGGACTTTGCTATATACTCGATGAGGGGCGTTGTTAAACTCGATCAGGGGCCTTTGTTATACTCGATCAGGACATTGTTATACTCGATCAGGGGACTTTGTTCTACACGATCAGGGGACTTTGTTATACTCGATCACGGGACTTTGTTATACTCGATGAGGGGACTTTGTTATACTCGTTCAGGGGTTTTGTTATACTCGATCAGGGGACTTTGTTATACTCTATCAGTGGACATTGTTATACTTCGACCAGGGAGTTTGTTAAGACTCGACCAGGGGACTTTGTTATACTGGATCATGGGACTTTGTTATACTCGATGAGGGGCCTTTGTTATACTCGATGAGGGGACTCTGTTATACTCGATCTGGGGACTTTGTTTTATTCAATCAAGGGGCTTTGTTATACTCGATCAGGGGACTTTCTTATACTCGATCAGGGGCCTTTGTTATACTCGATCAGGGGCCTTTGTTATACTCGATCAGGCGCCTTTGTTATACTCGACCAGGGGTCTTTGTTATACTCGATCAGGGGCCTTTGTTATACTTGATTAGGGGGCTTTGTTATGCTCGATCAGTGGACTTTGTTATTCTCGATAAGGGGGTCTTTGTTATACTCGATCAGGGGGCTTTGTTATACTCGATCTGGGAACTTTGTTATACTCGATCAGGGGCCTTTGTTATACACGTTGAGGCGCCTTTGTTATATTCGACCAGTGGCTTTTGTTATACTCGACCTGGGGACTTTGTTATACTCGATCAGGGGCTTTTGTTAAACTCGATGAGGGGCCTTTGTTATACGCAATCAGGGGACTTTGTTATACTTGATCAGGGGACTTTGTTATACTCGATCAGGGGGCTTTGTTTTAATCGACCAGGAAACTTTGTTATACTCGATCAGGGGCCTTTGTTATACTCGATCAGGGGCCTTTGTTATACGCGTTCAGGCACCTTTGTTATATTCGATCAGGGGCCTTTGTTATACTCGACCAGGGGACTTTGTTATACTCGATCAGGGGCCTTTGTTAAACTCGATCAAAGGCCCTTGTTATTCTCGATTAGAGGACTTTTTTAATCTCGATGAGGAGACTTTGTTATACTCGATCAGGGGAGTTAGTTATACTCGATCAGGGAACTTTGTTTTACTCGATCAGGGGACTTTGTTTTACTCGACCAGGAAACTTTGTTATACTCGATCAGGGGCCTTTGTTATACGCGTTCAGGCACCTTTGTTATATTCCATCAGGAGCCTTTGTTATACTCGACCAGGGGACTTTGTTATACTCGATCAGGGGCCTTTGTTAAACTCGATCAAAGGCCTTTGTTATTCTCGATTTGAGGACTTTGTTAATCTCGATGAGGAGACTTTGTTATACTCGACCATGGGTCTTTGTTATACTCGATCAGGGGTCTTTGTTATACTCGATCAGGGGCCTTTGTTATACTCGATCAGGGGCCTTTGTTATACGCGTTCAGGCACCTTTGTTATATTCGATCAGGGGCCTTTGTTATGCTCGACCAGGGGACTTTGTTATACTCGATCAGGTGCCTTTGTTAAACTCGATCAGGGGCCGCTGTTATACTCAATCAGGGGACTTTGTTATACTCGATCAGGGGACTTTGTTATACTCGATCAGGGGGCTTTGTTTTACTCGATCAGGAATCTTTGATATACTCGATCAGGGGCCTTTGATATAATCGTGCAGGGGACTTTGCTATACTCGATCAGGGGACTTTGTTCTTCTCGATCAGGGGACTTTGTTATACTCGATCAGAGGACTTTGTTATATTCGATGAGGGGACTTTGTTATATACTCGACCATGGGACTTTGTTATGCTCGATTAGGGGCCTTTGTTATACTCGATCAGGGCCTTTATTACTTATGCCCGATCAAGGGACTTTGTTATACTCGATCAGGGGACTTTGTTATTCTCGATCAGGGGGACTTTGTTATACTCGATCAGGGGGCTTTGTTATATTCGATGAGGGGACTTTGTTATACTCGATCATGGGACTTTGTTATACTCGATCAGTGGCCTCTATTATATTCGATCAGGGGCCTTTGTTATACTCGATGAGGGGACTTTGTTATACTCGATGAGGGGACTTTGTTATACTCGTTCAGGGGATTTTGTTATACTCGATCAAGGGACTTTGTTATACTCGATCAGGGGACATTGTTATACTCGACCAGGGGAGTTTGTTATACTCGACCAGGGGACTTTTTTGTACTCGATCAGGGGCCTTTGTTAAACTCGATCAGGGGCCTTTGTTATACTCAACCAGGGGACTTTGTTATACTCGATGAGGGGCCTGTGTTAATCTCGATCAGAGGCCTTTGTTACACACGATCAGGGGACTTTGTTATACTCGATCAGGGGACTTTGTTACACTCGATTAGGGCAGTCTGTTATACTCGATCAGGGGACTCTGTTATACTCGATCAGGGGACTTTGTTATACTCGATCAGGGGCCTTTGTTATACACGATCAGGAGACTTTGTTATATTCGATAAGGGGACTTTGTTATACTGGATCATGGGACTTTGTTATACTCGATGAGGGGCCTTTGTTATACTCGATGAGGGGACTCTGTTATACTCGATCTGGGGACTTTGTTTTATTCAATCAGCTTTTGTTATACTCGATCAGGGGCCTTTGTTATACTCGATCAGGGGCCTTTGTTATACTCGATCAGGCGCCTTTGTTATACTCGACCAGGGGTCTTTGTTATACTCGATCAGTGGCCTTTGTTATACATGATCAGGGGGCTTTGTTATACTCGAACAGGGGACTTTGTTATTCTCGATCAGGGGGTCTTTATTATACTCGATCAGGGGGCTTTGTTATACTCGATCTGGGAACTTTGTTATACTCGATCAGGGGCCTTTGTTATACACATTCAGGCGCCTTTGTTATATTCGATCAGTGGCTTTTGTTATACTCGACCTGGGGACTTTGTTATACTCGATCAGGGGCTTTTGTTAAACTCGCTCAGGGGCCTTTGTTATACACAATCAGGGGACTTTGTTATACTTGATCAGGGGACTTTGTTATACTCGATCAGGGGGCTTTGTTTTACTCGACCAGGAAACTTTGTTATACTCGATCAATGGCCTTTGTTATACTCGATCAGGGGCCTTTGTTATACGCGTTCAGGCACCTTTGTTATATTCGATCAGGGGCCTTTGTTATACTCGACCAGGGGACTTTGTTATAGTCGATCAGGGGCATTTGTTAAACTCGATCAAAGGCCTTTGTTATTCTCGATTAGAGGACTTTGTTAATCTCGATGAGGAGACTTTGTAATACTCGATCAGGGGAGTTAGTTATACTCGATCGGGGAACTTTGTTTTACTCGATCAGGGGACTTTGTTCTACTCGATCAGGGGCCTTTGTTATACTCGATCAGGGGCCTTTGTTATACTCGATCAGGCGCCTTTGTTATACTCGATCAGGGGTCTTTGTTATACTCGACCAGGGTCTTTGCTATACTCGATCAGGGCCTTTGTTATACTCTGACTCAGCCTTTGTTATACAATGTTCAGGCACCTTTTGTTATATTGGATTAGGGGCCTTTGCTACCCGACCAGGGACTTTGGTTATACTCTCGATCAGGGGCCTTTGTTAAACTCGATCAGGCCGCTGTTATACTCCATTCAGGGACTTTTGTTATACTCGATAAGGGACCCCTTGTTACTCGATCAGGGGTTGGTTTTTACTCTGGATCGAAACTTTGTTATACTCGATCAGGGGCCTTTGATATAATCGTGCAGGGGACTTTGCTATACTCGATCAGGGGACTTTGTTCTTCTCGATCAGGGGACTTTGTTATACTCGATCAAGGGACTTTGTTATACACATTCAGGCGCCTTTGTTATATTCGATCAGGGGCCTTTGTTATACCCGATCAGGGGACTTTGTTATACTCGATCAGGGAACTTTGTTATTCTCGATCAGTGGGACTTTGTTATACTCGATTAGGGGGCTTTGTTATACTCGATCATGGAACTTTGTTATACTCGATCAGGGGCCTTTGTTATACACATTCAGGCGCCTTTGTTATATTCGATCAGGGGCCTTTGTTATACTCGACCTGGGGACTTTGTTATACTCGATCAGGGGGCTTTGTTTTACTCGATCAGGAAACTTTGTTATACTCGATCAGGGGCCTTTGATATAATCGTGCAGGGGACTTTGCTATACTCGATCAGGGGACTTTGTTCTTCTCGATGAGGGGACTTTGTTATACTCGATTAGGGGACTTTGTTATATTCGATGAGGGGACTTTGTTATACTCGACCATGGGACATCGTTATGCTCGATCAGGGGCCATTGTTATACTCGATCAGGGGCCATTGTTATACCCGATCAGGGGACTTTCTTATACTCGATAGGGGGACTTTGTTATACTCTATGATGGGGCTTTGTTATACTCGATGAGGGGACTTTGTTATACTCGATCAGGGGACTCTGTAATACTCGATCAGGGGAAGTTCTTATACTCGATCAGGGGCCTTTCTTATACTCGATCAGTGAACTTTGTTATATTCGATTAGAGGACTTTGTTAAACTCGATGAGGAGACTTTGTTATACTCGATCAGGGGCCTTTATTATACTCGATCAGGGGCCTTTGTTATACTCAATCAGGGACTTTGTTATACTTGATCAGGGGACTTTGTTATACTCGATCAGGGGGCTTTGTTTTACTCGACCAGGAAACTTTGTTATACTCGATGAGGGGCATTTGTTATAATCGTTCAGGGGACTTTGTTTTACTCGATCAGGGGACTTTGTTATACTCGTTCAGGGGACTTTGTTATACTCGATCAGGGGACTTTGTTATATTCGATGAGGGGACTTTGTTATACTCGATCATGGGACTTTGTTATACTCGATGAGGGGCCTTTGTTATACTCGATGAAGGGACTCTGTTATACTCGATGAGGGGACTCTGTAATACTCGATGAGGGGACTTTGTTTTACTCGATCAGTGGCTTTTGTTATACTCTTTTTAGTAGCCTTTGTTATACTCGAACAGGGGCCTTTGTTAAACTCGATCAAAGGCCTTTGTTATTCTCGATTAGAGACTTTGTTAATCTCGATGAGCAGACTTTGTTATACTCGATCAGGGGAGTTAGTTATACTCGATCAGGGGACTTTGTTTTATTCGATCAGGGGACTTTGTTATACTCGATCAGGGGCCTTTGTTATACTCGATCAGGGGCCTTTGTTATACTCGATCAGGCGCCTTTGTTTTACTCGACCAAGGGTCTTTGTTATACTCGACTAGGGGTCTTTGTTATACTCGATCAGGGGCCTTTGTTATACTCGATCAGGGGCCTTTGTTATACGCGTTGAGGCACCTTTGTTATATTCGATCAGTGGCCTTTGTTATACTCGACCAGGGGACTTTGTTATACTCGATCAGGGCCTTTGTTAAACTCGATCAGGGCCTCTTTTGTTATACTCGATCAGGGCCTTTTTATTATACCCGATCAGGGACTTGTTATACTCAATCAGGGGACTTGCTATTCCCGGATCAGGGGGACTTTTGTTATACCGGATCAGGGGGGCTTTTGTTATACTCGATCAGGGAACTTTGTTATACCATCAAGGGCCTTTGTTATACACCGTTCAGCGCCTTTGGTATTCTCGCGATCAGGGCCTTTATATACCTCGACCCGGGGACTTGGTTATACTCGATCAGGGCTTTTTGTTAAACCCGATCAGGGCCTTTGTTATACTCAATCAGGGACTTGTTATACTTGGATTAGGGGGACTTTGTTATACTCGATCAGGGGGCTTTGTTTTACTCGACCAAGAAACTTTGTTATACTCGATGAGGGGTATTTGTTATAATCGTTCAGGGGACTTTGTTATACTCGATCAGGGGACTTTGTTATACTCGATCAGAGGACTTTGTTATACTCGATCATTGGACTTTGTTATACTCGATGAGGGGCCTTTGTTATACTCGATGAGGGGACTCAGTTATACTCGATGAGGGGACTCTGTAATACTCGATCAGGGGACTTTGTCATACTCTATCAGTGGCCTTTGTTATACTCTTTTAGAGGCCTTTGTTATACTCGAACAGGGGCCTTTGTTAAACTCTTCAAAGGCCTTTGTTATTCTCGATTAGAAGACTTTGTTAATCTCGATGAGAAGACTTTGTTATACTCAATCAGGGGACTTTATTTTTCCTCGATCAGGGGGCTTTGTTATACTCGATCAGGGGACTTTGTTATACTCGACCAGGGGCCTTTGTTATACTCGATCAAGGGCCTTTGTTATACTCGATCAGGCGCCTTTGTTATACTCGACCAAGGGTCTTTGTTAAACTCGATGAGGAGACTTTGTTATACTCGATCAGGGGAGTTTGTTATACTCGATCAGTGGCCTTTGTTATACTCGATCAGGGGCCTTTGTTATACTCGATCAGGGGACTTTGTTAAACTCGATCAGGGGCCTTTGTTATACTCAATCAGGGGACTTTGTTATACTCGATCAGGGGACTTTGTTATATTCGATAAGGGGACTTTGTTATACTGGATCATGGGACTTTGTTATACTCGATGAGGGGCCTTTGTTATACTCGATGAGGGGACTCTGTTATACTCGATCTGGGGACTTTGTTTTATTCAATCAGGGGGCTTTGTTATACTCGATCAGGGGACTTTGTTATACTCGATCAGGGTCCTTTGTTATACCTGATCAGGGGCCTTTGTTATACTCGTTCAGGGGACTTTGTTATACGCGACCAGGGGACTTTGTTATACTCGATCAGGGGCCTTTGTTATACTTGATCAGGGGGCTTTGTTATACTCGATCAGGGGACTTTGTTATTCTCGATCAGGGGGTCTTTGTTATACTCGATCAGGGGGCTTTGTTATACTCTATCTGGGAACTTTGTTATACTCGATCAGGGGCCTTTGTTATACACATTCAGGCGCCTTTGTTATATTCGATCAGTGGCTTTTGTTATACTCGACCTGGGGACTTTGTTATACTCGATCAGGGGCTTTTGTTAAACTCGCTCAGTGGCCTTTGTTATACACAATCAGGGGACTTTGTTATACTTGATCAGGGGACTTTGTTATACTCGAGCAGGGGGCTTTGTTTTACTCGACCAGGAAACTTTGTTATACTCGATCAATGGCCTTTGTTATACTTGATCAGGGGCCTTTGTTATACGCGTTCAGGCACCTTTGTTATATTCGATCAGGGGCCTTTGTTATACTCGACCAGGGGACTTTGTTATACTCGATCAGGGGCATTTGTTAAACTCGATCAAAGGCCTTTGTTATTCTCGATTAGAGGACTTTGTTAATCTCGATGAGGAGACTTTGTTATACTCGATCAGGGGAGTTAGTTATACTCGATCAGGGAACTTTGTATTACTCGATCAGGGGACTTTGTTCTACTCGATCAGGGGCCTTTGTTATACCCAATCAGGGGCCTTTGTTATACTCGATCAGGCGCCTTTGTTATACTCGACCAGGGGTCTTTGTTATACTCGACCAGGGGTCTTTGTTATACTCGATTAGGGGACTTTGTTATACTCGATCAGGGGCCTTTGTTATACGCGTTCAGGCACCTTTGTTATACGCGTTCAGGCACCTTTGTTATATTCGATCAGGGGCCTTTGTTATACTCGACCAGGGGACTTTGTTATACTCGATCAGGGGCCTTTGTTAAACTCGATCAGGGGCCGCTGTTATACTCATTCAGGGGACTTTGTTATACTCGATGAGGGGACTTTGTTATACTCGATCAGGGTGCTTTGTTTTACTCGATCAGGAAACTTTGTTATACTCGATCAGGGGCCTTTGATATAATCGTGCAGGGGACTTTGCTATACTCGATCAGGGGACATTGTTCTTCTCGATCAGGGGACTTTGTTATACTCGATTAGGGGACTTTGTTATATTCGATGAGGGGACTTTGATATACTCGACCATGGGACTGTGTTATGCTCGATCAGGGGCCTTTGTTATACTCGATCAGGGGCCTTTATTATACCCGATCAGGGGACTTTGTTATACTCGATCAGGGAACTTTGTTATTCTCGATCAGTGGGACTTTGTTATACTCGATTAGGGGGCTTTGTTATACTCGATCATGGAACTTTGTTATACTCGATCAGGGGCCTTTGTTATACACATTCAGGCGCCTTTGTTATATTCGATCAGGGGCCTTTGTTATACTCGACCTGGGGACTTTGTTATACTCGATCAGGGGGCTTTGTTTTACTCGATCAGGAAACTTTGTTATACTCGATCAGGGGCCTTTGATATAATCGTGCAGGGGACTTTGCTATACTCGATCAGGGGACTTTGTTCTTCTCGATGAGGGGACTTTGTTATACTCGATTAGGGGACTTTGTTATATTCGATGAGGGGACTTTGTTATACTCGACCATGGGACATCGTTATGCTCGATCAGGGGCCATTGTTATACTCGATCAGGGGCCATTGTTATACCCGATCAGGGGACTTTCTTATACTCGATAGGGGGACTTTGTTATACTCTATGATGGGGCTTTGTTATACTCGATGAGGGGACTTTGTTATACTCGATCAGGGGACTCTGTAATACTCGATCAGGGGAAGTTCTTATACTCGATCAGGGGCCTTTCTTATACTCGATCAGTGAACTTTGTTATATTCGATTAGAGGACTTTGTTAAACTCGATGAGGAGACTTTGTTATACTCGATCAGGGGCCTTTGTTATACCTGATCAGGGCCTTTGTTATACCTAAATCAGGGACTTTGTTATACTTGGATCAGGGACTTTGTTATACCTGGATCAGGGGCTTTGTTTTTACCTGACCAGAAACTCTTTGTTATACTCTGATGAGGTATTTGTTATAATCGTTCAGGGACTTTGTTATACCTGATCAGGGACTTTTGTTATAATTTCCGTTCAGGGACTTTGTTATACCTGGATCAGGGACTTTGTTATATTCCGATGAGGGACTTTGTTATACCTGGATCATGTGACTTTTGTTATACTTGACGAGGGCCTCATATACTCATGAAGGGACTCTGTTATACCCGATGAGGGACTTCGTAATACTCGGCGAGGGGACTTTGTTTTACCTGATCAGTGGCTTTGTTATACTTTTTATAGCCTTTGTTATACTCTCGAACAGGGCCTTTTGTTAAACTCGATCAGTTACCTTTTGTTATTCCTTGATTAGAGACTTCCGTTAATCTCGATGAGGAGACTTTGTTATACTCGATCAGGGGAGTTAGTTATACTCGATCAGGGGACTTTGTTTTATTCGATCAGGGGACTTTGTTATACTCGATCAGGGGCCTTTGTTATACTCGATCAGGGGCCTTTGTTATACTCGATCAGGCGCCTTTGTTTTACTCGACCAAGGGTCTTTGTTATACTCGACTAGGGGTCTTTGTTATACTCGATCAGGGGCCTTTGTTATACTCGATCAGGGGCCTTTGTTATACGCGTTGAGGCACCTTTGTTATATTCGATCAGTGGCCTTTGTTATACTCGACCAGGGGACTTTGTTATACTCGATCAGGGGCCTTTGTTAAGAAACTCGATCAGGGGCCTTTGTTATACTCAATCAGGGGACTTTGTTATACTCGATCAGGAACTTTGTTATACTCGATCAGGGGGCTTTGTTGTACTCGATCATTAAACTTTGTTATACTCGATCAGGGGCCTTTGATATAATCGTGCAGGGGACTTTGCTATACTCGATCAGGAGACTTTGTTCTTCTCGGTCAGGGGACTTTGTTATACTCGATCACGGGACTTTGTTATATTCGATGAGGGGACTTTGTTATACTCGATCATGGGAGTTTGTTATGCTCGATCAGTGGCCTTTGTTATACTCGATCAGCGGCCTCGATGAGGGGACTTTGTTATACTCGATGAGGTGACTTTGTTTTACTCGTTCAGGGGATTTTTTTATACCCGATCAGGGGACTTTGTTATACTCTATCAGGGGACATTGTTATACTCGACCAGGGGAGTTTGTTATACTCGACCAGGGGACTTTTTTGTACTCGATCAGGGGCCTTTGTTAAACTCGATCAGGGGCCTTTGTTATACTCAACCAGGGGACTTTGTTATACTCGATGAGGGGCCTTTGTTAATCTCGATTAGAGGCCTTTGTTATACACGATCAGTGGACTTTGTTACACTCGATCAGGGGACTTCATTGCCTCGATTAGGGCAGTCTATTTATACTCGATCAGGGGACTCTGTAATACTCAATCAGGGGACTTTGTTATACTCGATCAGGGGACTTTGATATATTCGATGAAGGTACTTTGTTATAGCCGATCAAGGGACTTTGTTATACTCGATCAGGGGGCTTTGTTATACTCGATCAGGGAACTTTGTTATACTCGATGTGGGGTCTTTGTTATAATCGTTCAGGGGACTTTGTTATATTCGATGAGGGGACGTTGTTATACTCGATCATGGGACTTTGTTATACTCGATGAGGGACCTTTGTTATACTCGATGAGGTGACTCTGTTATACTCGATCAGGGGACTCTGTAATACTCGATCAGGGGACTTTGTTATACTCGACCAGGGGTCTTTGTTATACTTGATCAGAGGCTTTTGTTATACATGATGAGGGGGCTTTGCTATACCCGATCAGTGTCCTTTGTTATAATCTTTTAGAGACCTTTGTTATACTCGAACAGGGGCCTTTGTTAAACTCGATCAAAGGCCTTTGTTTTTCTCGATTTGAGGACTTTGTTAAACTCGATGAGGAGACTTTGTTATACTCGATCAGGGGAGTTTGTTATACTCGATCAGGGGACTTTGTTTTACTCGATCAGGGGGCTTTGTTATCCTCGATCAGGGGACTTTGTTATACTCAATCAGGGCCTTTGTTATACTCGATCCAGGGCCTTTGTTATACTCGATTAGGGGACTTTGTTATACTCGACAGGGTCTTTGTTATACTCGATGAGGGGCCTTTGTTATACTTGATGAGGGGCTTTGTTATACTCGATCCAGGAGCAGCATTTATACTTAATGAGGGCTTTGTTATATACTCGATCAGGGACTTTATTCTCGATCAGGGGGGACTTTGTTATACTCGATCAGGGGGCTTTGTTATTCTCGATCAGGGAACTTTGTTATACTCGATTGGGGGCGCTGTTATACTCGCTCAGGCGCTGTTATATTCGATGAGGGCCTTTGTTGCCTCGACCAGGGACTTGTTATACTCCGTCATGGGCCTTTCTAGACTCGGTGGGGGCCTTTGTTGCTCAATCCAGGGACTTTGTTCTCCTCGATCAGGGGACTTTGTTATACTCGATGAGGGAACTTTGTTATATTCGATGAGGGGACTTTGTTATACTCGACCATGGGACTTTGTTATACTCGATCAGGGGCCTCTGTTATACTCGATCAGGGGCCTTTCTTATACCCGATCAGGGGACTTTGTTATACTCGATCAGGGGACTTTGTTATACTCTATGAGGGGCTTTGTTATACTCGATGAGGGGACTTTGTTATATTCGACCAGGGGTCTTTGTTATACTCGATCAGGGGCCTTTGTTATACTTGATCAGGGGCTTTGTTATACTCGATCAGGGAACTTTCTTATACTCGTTCAGGCGCCTTTGTTATATTCGATCAGGGGCCTTTGTTATATTCGATCAGGGGCCCTTGTTATGCTCGACCTGGGGACTTTGTTATACTCGATAAGGGGCTTTTGTTAAACTCGATCAGGGGCCTTTGTTAGACTCAATCAGGGGACTTTGTTATACTTGATTAGGGGACTCGATCAGGGGGCTTTGTTTTACTCGATCAGGAAACTTTGTTATACTCGATGAGGAGCCTTTGTTATAATCGTTCAGGGGACTTTGTTATACTCGATCAGAGGACTTTGTTATACTCGATCAGGGGACTTTGTTATATTCGAACAGTGGCCTTTGTTATACTCTTTTAGAGCCTTTGTTATACTCGAACAGGGGCCTTTGTTAAACTCGATCAAAGGCCTTTGTTATTCTCGATTAGAGGACTTTGTTAATCTCGATGAGGAGACTTTGTTATACTCGATCAGGGGAGTTAGTTATACTCGATCAGGGGACTTTGTTATACTCGATTATGGGACTTTGTTATACTCGTTCAGGGGATTTTGTTATACTCGATCAGGGGACTTTGTTATACTCTATCAGAGGATATTGTTATACTCGACCAGGGGAGTGTGTTATACTCGACCAGGGGACTTTTTTGTACTCGATCAGGGGCCTTTGTTAAACTCGATTAGGGGCCTTTATTATACTCAACCAGGGGACTTTGTTATACTCGATGAGGGGCCTTTGTTAATCTCGATCAGAGGCCTTTGTTATACACGATCAGTGGACTTTGTTACACTCAATCAGGGGACTTTGTTACACTCGATTAGGGCAGTCTGTTATACTAGATCAGGGGACTCTATTATACTCGATCAGGGGACTTTGTTATACCCGATCAGGGGCCTTTGTTATACTCGATCAGGGGCCTTTGTTATACACGATCAGGGGACTTTGTTATATTCGATAAGGGGACTTTGTTATACTGGATCATGGGACTTTGTTATACTCGTGGGGGCCTTTGTTATACTCGATGAGGGACTCTGTTATACTCCGATCAGGGCCTTTATTCGTATAAATCAGGTACTGTTGCGTCGATCAAGGGACTTTGTTATCATTGAAGCCAGGGAATTATTTTGTTATACTCGATCAGGAGCCTTTGTTGCCACTTGATCCAGGGGCTGTTCTGCGATCAGGGACTTTCATATATAGTCACAGGACTTTGTTATATTCGATGGGGACATTGCTCGATCATGGGACTTTGTTATACTCGATCAGTGGCCTTTGTTATACTCGATCAGGGGCCTCGATGAGGGGACTTTGTTATACTCGATGAGGGGACTTTGTTATACTCGTTCAGGGGATTTTGTTATACTCGATCAGGGGACTTTGTTATACTCTATCAGGGGACATTGTTATACTCGACCAGGGGAGTTTGTTATACTCGACCAGGGGACTTTTTTGTACTCGATCAGGGGACTTTGTTATACTCGATGAGGGGCCTTTGTTAATCTCGATCAGAGGCCTTTGTTATACACGATCAGTGGACTTTGTTACACTCGATCAGGGGACTTTGTTACACTCGATTAGGTCAGTCTGTTATACTCGATCAGGGGACTCTGTTATACTCGATCAGGGGACTTTGTTATACTCGATGAGGGGCCTTTGTTATACTCGATGAGGGGACTCTGTTACACTCGATCAGGGGACTCTGTAATACTCGATCAG
>NW_024715511.1:0-18015 GCF_018991925.1 Homarus americanus
TTATGCTTCCAATATCTTCCCAGGCAGTAGAATCTCCATTTGGTAGCTGCCTAAAACTTTTAGTAATATTACTTTGATACAACATGATAAATTAGACAAACAATGAAAATAAACAAACAAAAGTTATTTACCAAGACCTTCTCTCTCAGAACAGAGGGATGGAGGGGGAGGGGAGATAAGACGGCTATTTATAGCCTGTCATTGTGTAGGAAGTCGACCACGCTAGAAATAATTCATTTAAAATTTATATTTTTTACATAGAATATTCAGTACATGACTGCGATTATAAAATATTGTGGTATATATATTTGTGTAATAAATGTATGTAGTAAGTATGTACAGTAATCTTTTTCACTCAAATCCTAATGAAACACTATTGAATGAGAATACTGTAGCTGGTTGAAGCAAGCTTATGAATTAAAGAAATACTTGCAGTGTGTTTAATATATTACAGTATGTTATACATAAATAAATAAACAAATAAATCGGAAAATCCATTTCAAGTAAATGAAACAATTGTATTCGACACTGACATTAGTTCAAGTTAAATAACAGACTTTTAAGTGAGTCACTAGTGTTTACACTACACCAACCTGTAACATTTGATGACATTACTTGAAGTGAATTGGCCTTATTTTAAAAAACCAAGGATGTGTAAACAGCACTGGTCAATGGGATGGTTGGTAAAGGACTACTGGGTCAGTAAGCTCCCAATGGTAAGTGTCACATTTGGGGTACCGGTCTTATACAGCGAATAGGGCTCAAAAGCTACTTTTTAAATGGAAATTTTGGGGGCGGTCTTACACACCCCGTCGCACTTGTAGGCCGAGATATACGGTATGCTACATGCCAGCATGAGTCAAGTACAGTGATCCCTCGGTTAACGAACGCCTCAGTTAACGAAATTTCGGTTAACGAATTACCTTCCATAAGATTCACTTCGGTTAACGAAAAAATTTCGGTTAACGAATTCCTTACGAATTTTTCCCAACATGTTTTTGCCTGCTTTTGCTTGCTCACCAGCTGTAGTATTAGTCCGCCAATACAGTAATCGGTTTTAGGGCTTAAATTCATTACCATTTGAGTTAATATCAAGAAGGTTGTACTATTCAATAATTTTCCAAGTCTTATATTAAAGTTTTTAGTCATTTTAACAATTATTTAACATAATTGAAGTACAGGGAACTACTTTTTAGCGCGCCAAACAGCCACTTGACTCACCCAAAATGGCGTCAGTGTGTGTCCCTGCTCAGTGGAGGAAGCTTCTTGCTTGAGACTGTCTTCAACATAAACTATTTTTCCTTTTTTACAGTACGTACAATTATTGGTCATTCTGAAGTTTATTTTATATATTGACAGTATATAATGCAGTGCAGTATTGATTTAAAGAAAATAATCTTGAATTACACCAAGTGAACTAAAATTTTATGGGTGAAATGGCGGCATGGGGTGACGAGCCGACCTCAACATGTTTTCGCTTGAATTTAGCAGTCCACCAGCTGCAGTATTAGTCCGCCAATACAGTAATCGGTTTTAGGGCTTAAATTCCTTACTATTATAGTAAATATCAAGAAGTTTATACTATTCAATAATTTTAAAAGTTTTATATTAAATTTTTTAGTCATTTTAACAATTATTGAACATAATTGAAGTATAGGAAGCTAGTTTTTTGCACGCCATACTGTCTGTCAACGCACCATACAGGCGTCAGTCGCTGTGTCTTTTCAGTGGAAGTAACATCTTGCTTAAGACTCTTCAACATAAATGCTTTTTTCTGTGTTTCCAGTCAAATTATTGGTCATTTTGAAATATATTTTACATATTGACAATATATAATGCAGTGCAGTGTTGATTTAAAGAAAATCTTGAATTACACCAAGTAAACTAAAATTTTATGGGTGAAATGGCAGCATGGGGTGACTTCTCTTCCACCCCAATGCCTTCTCTTCTCCCTTCTCCTCCACCCCCATTCTAATTCCCTTCATCATCCAGGAGCCTTCTACATACACACCTCAAAGTAAGTGTACTTTACTACCATTTTTGTTGATTTTAGGCAATTTTCGGTGAGCTGGAACCAATTACCCAAAAACCCATTGAAACAATGGTTTCGGTTAACGAGTTTTTCGGTTAACGAGCAACCTTCTAGAACGAATTGTGCTCGTTAACCGAGGGACCACTGTACTGTAATCTTATTTGTTATCCTACACGAATTAATATAGCCGGGTCTTATTCAAACTGTGAGATGGACTAAGTCAATAACATGACAAATTTAGTCATATACTTTTATGAACAGACACTTTGACAGTGTACTTCTAGAAGACATCCAGAGTACTGTGTATCTGCATTTCTCACAGGAGCTGCCCGTTGTAGTGGTCTGCCCTGATGAATCGCCTAGAAGCTTCACTGTGGGACGAGGACATTATAAGTTACTACAACAATGTTCACTGTCGTCAAGTCTGCACACCATGACACATCGTCCATAGGGCCAATTGCAAGATCTGCCGTGGTATCCCCGCTGTCGTAATACAGTGGAGTAAAAATTTTGTGCTTTTTCAAGATGGGCCGTGGTGGTACCCGACCGTCATTTGCTGTTACTATGTCATCGTAGTGTAGTCAGGTGTACCAACTGGCGGAAGACTGGGAGGTTGGTATGCTTGCTCCTTCAAAACGTTGTCAGTGGCACAAAATGTTTACTCTTGCTACACGATTTACGAGCATGAAAAACTTGACTCCCAAGCTAAGGTGTACCTCATTTTCCTATTTTCTTGGATTATAAGCCAATTCTGGGAATGAATATGATCACTTACAGTGAATATAGGTAAATAAAGCCTGTGACAACCATAAAAACGTAGGAATAGTGTAATATCCGTTCCTTTCTTCTTTATCCTTATTAAATCTAACAATAAAGTAATAAGTTTGCCACGAACTTGGGGTTGGGTCAGTGTAAATAAAGAGAAATATGGCCTGTTCTGTGGATGAAGTCAGTAGAATATAACAAAGCACAGTATTAGGTATTATAATTTTGCTATGACAGTGATGAACTCAGTGGTCAGATGAATTGGGATAAAATCTTGAAAAAATATCACCATAACTTTTAGTTTTCTATCAAACAGGAAATTATCTTTTGTACCCAAAATATTTACTTTCATATTATACAAGTATAAAGGCCAATTATCTACAAGATATGAAAACTTGAGATAATGTTTCCTACTTGTCTCCACCTGATTATAGTAATGCAATAAATACCCTATGGAAAAAAAGCAATATATGAACACTTACCCAATGTCAGGAGTAAAAATGTATACAATATGTTAAGACACGGACTAAACCAGCAGTTGGAGAAAAGTATCTGCTGTTTAAATGGTCTTTTATTTGGAAAAATATTCCATGTAAATACAGTTAGTGTGCAGACATATATTTACAAGGCATATACTCACAACTATAATGGAAAGGAAGACGTTAGGTTAAGTTAGATTAGGTTCATCTTGTGAGCAAATGTCATGCAACCCATATACAGTAGGTATAGTCATGAAATTCTACCAACTCATCAGAGACTAATAATATTAAACATAGAACAAGATGTTAATTAAATTATTTAAAAATATCCTCAACACAGTCTGCAATGTTAATTACAAATTATTCCTGCATTTTTTAATGTTTAATATAAACTGTAATAACAATAAGGATAAGAATGCAATGATAATGCTTATGTCAGAATATAGCCTTTATTAAAAGCAGGATATGTTATAATATATGGATGATCAAGAGTAAAGTGCACAATATTTTGAAGGAAAAATCATCCACAAATTTCACAAATATATTAATACGTAATATCCATGTATGTATGCAGAGTGTAAAATTTAAAACAAAAATTAATTAAGGCATATGTTATGATTTCTCCAAATGCATATTTTCTGAAAATTCCAGAAACTGCATTTTTTCTGGTCTGAGTAATTTGGGGATTTTACGGAGTCTCCAAATTTTTCTGTTCTAAGTCCGAGAACCAATTCCAAGGTTAGGTGAGGTAGCAAATTCCAAAATCTTCCCAGGAACCGGAAAAATTACCCATCATTCATGATACCAAGATTTATTTCTTCAATATTGGTGAAAGGTGAAGTCAGCTGTATCTCCACCTGTTCGTGAAAATAAAGTCATTAATATTATGTTAGTTAAATTTGCGAATTCTGAAACATTTTTATTTGTGAGGGTTAATATAAATAAGTTTCCAACACCTACATATTGTGGGTAATTTTGTCTGTTAAAAAAAAATTAAGATAAAAAAATCCAATGGAAACTCAGATTTCTTTGTTTTGATATGTAGCACACACACTCAAAAAATTTATTTTTTTTCTAATGTAGATTTTTATGGTGATTCCAAAACTTTGATCCTTTTTTTTTTTTTTGGAGAAATTCATAAAAAAAAATTATAAGCCCTTTAAAATTTTAATGTTCTACATTCAAATGTTAACCTAATCTACCTAGCTTAACCTAACTGGAAAACATCTGTCAACTTAAAATCCTAAAATTCCCTGGATGACCGAAAAGATAATAAGACCTTAAATATCATTTATTTTGGAAGACATTATTCATTTTTGTTGGAATCATGGACATACAAAGCCAATATATCTGCATATGATTCTACCACTGTCAATGGCAAAGTGAATTATTACCACCACTCCAAATGATGCACAAAAAGTAGTAAGGTAGTTCTTTCTTGCAATACATCGAGTCACTAAGGGAATTAAAAAAAACGAACATGAATTTATGTCACTGAGTTTATCTTAATAGTAACAAATTGTGGTTAAACTGATACACAAATGAAACATGCCTGGGAACTACCTGGCACTGGTTACCTGGCATATTTGGACTTATTCAAATGTGAAATTTAGGCTACTAAGTATTTAACCTAATGAAATAATTATTTTGGTAGTGCTGGACGGTTATACAGGTTGTACCTCTCTAGTCCGGCATTCTGTGGTCCGGAAACTCCCGTGGTCCGGAACGATTTTAGTTTGTCCAATAGGTAGATAGGCAGCTTTTTTTTCTTTTTTTTATCTGAATTATTATTATTATTACAGGAGTATTAAATTTGTGCCCCTCAGGCCCCAATGTGGGTCAGTGACCTATTCCCGGGTGGGCTAATCCCCTTAAAAAAAAAAGCCGCGGGAAATTACGGTTTGTTTACATCCGGCAGTTCGGCTGCTCTCTCTCTCTCTCTCTGCTTGTCTATACAGAGTACAACATTTAACCCTTCAATATATATGAGCAGTAAATAAGTGTTGCTTTCATATTCTTATGTAGAGTAATGACGATATATTTTCACATGTGCACACTTACATACGAGCAGTCTCACTTCTTTTTTTTTACCATTAATGGTTAGCTACTTATATTGTTCCATTTATTAACATTAAATAACATTACAGGTACTTCAAGCAACCATATTCATTTTTTTACATTAATTTTACTACAGCTAAACTCAGGGTCTTATTTTCTTCAGTTTTATATGTAGAACCAATCAGTCACTGGTTTCGTAAGCTTTAACATAAACAATGCCAGCAGCTGTCTCGTCTCCTCTAATATTCCACGTATTATTAATAAATTGTATTGTTAATTTTGCACACACGTACATTAATTCAATAAAAACAAATTCAGAAACATTAATTAAAATATATATGAACAGTAAATAAGTGTTGCTTTCATATTCTTATGTAAAGTAATGATGATATGTTTTCACGTGTGCGCATGCGCACTTACATATGCGATCTCTCTTTTTTCTTTACCATTATCGTTAGCTACTTCTATTGTTCCATTTATTAACATTAAATAACATTACTTAAAACAACCATATTAATTTTACTACAGCTACAACCAAGGTCTTATTTTCTTCAGTTTTATATGTAGAACCAGTCAGTCACTGGTTTTGTAATCAACGAATACAATGCTGTGTCATTTCCTCGTGTGTTTTAATATTCTACGTATTATTTATGAATTGTATTGCTCATTTTGCACACATAAACATTAATTCAATAAAAAAGACATTCAGTAATAAACAATAATGAATCTTTTGTACATAAGAGAAATGACGCTGTTTACACGATTATGCACGTCGTCTGCACGTTGGCGGGCCGTTCAAACCCGTCGAAATTCAAGTTTCCGCCATCAAAATTTTTATTTATTTATTTTTTGTGTTCCAATAAAATACGTTAAGAATTAAAAACTCGCGAAATTTGAGAAGCTACTATACGACATTTAACCCTTCAATATGTCTTCAAAGAGACCATGATGCAGAGAAAGTGGTGCTAGTGCTTCTAGGCATAAGCACAAGTCACTATCTATCCAGGAAAAGGGTGAATTTCCATGGTCCGGCAATTTCCATGGTCCGGCACCAGTCAGGTCCCGAGGTTGCCGGACTAGAGAGGTACAACCTGTAATTGCACTAATTACGAAAATTGGGTCGATATTATTTCTGATAAGGGACGTCATTCACCATCCCAGATGGAACAGTTCTCACCACTCTTCAAATAGACCACTTATGACTTTTTTAGCTTAATTTAATTTCCATACATTTCTACACATAAATTATTTGGATTAGTTATCTTAAAGGCTTACCTTTTATGATGGTTAGGAGAATTTGGAGGATATAAGCGGTGATGAGGTAAGTAGAGGCTGGCGGATGTTCCTACACAAAAATGGAATTCTTTTAAAAAAACAATAAAATTCTTCATGTGCTGTTCTATATGGAGGATACCTTATAAAAAATATTATTCCTTTGCAGATTTATACAATTTATGTGCATCCAATTCTATTTCTTTTCTTTTGGTTTCAAAATATAGTTCCATCGTAGTGGTCATCGGGCGGTGGTGCGAGGACCACGGAAATCTCCCACATTCCAATAACGAATCGTAGGCATTTTTATTTTTTTTTAGCCCAGAGTGCTTCTTGCAAACCGACCATGGGGCTACCACAGCATGGTGTACACAGTGGATGTTCTTGCAACTGGCCCATACTCAGGAAACCTATCGCCTCTCACTCATTGGACCTTCAGAAAATACACCGAAATGAATTGATCACAAACATTACAGTGTTGAAGAACAAATCAATGGATACCGATAGTGATAATGATGCAACCTTATGGCACCCACTGACATTTGTGAAAGGCAATTCTCATCCCACAGAGACTTCAGCCTTGGTGGTGTTCGCGGTGATTACCACTATCTATAATAATCATAATTGCTTTTGTCTTCTATGTAAAGAAGCAGCTTTGTAGACCAGCTATAGCTAAATCTGCTATACAGGCAGCTATCCCTAATATTTTTCATTACACAGCCGTACGCAGTACATAGTGGCAGTCACTTGAGACCATCACCAAGGTGGGCAATTAGCAATACCCATGTGATAGGATTCTTTTCTTTTATGCAGCCATCCAAGGACGGTTGACCTTTGACCTGACGTGGCCGAGCAATCTGTAACCAGTATAATTTATATACTGTATAATTTAGAGTAATTAGTTAATACCTGTAACTTACAACCATGGATGTATAATTATGAACATTCATTATTCAGTGACCTGTAGAGGTTAGAGGTTGTTCATAGGTTATAGCCGTATTAAACATCCCGCAGATGTTATGTCTAGCCCGAGTGTCGCAGTATGATGTAACTCACTCTCTCTCTATCTCTCGGTAGTAGGTATTTCTTTAAACACTAAATAGATTGCTCATTTGTGGTAAATGGATACTTTGCTTTACACTTGCAATGCATCAAGTATGTTAGATAGCTAAGTAATACAGGTTAACAATCCCTCATCCGAAATCCTTGGGACCAGATGCTTTTCGGTTTATGAAATTTTTCGGTTTTCATAATTTTTTTTTTACAGGATCAGCCGCAGGCACAGATCACTGACCCACATATTGTAGGTCAAATTATTTCTCACTTTTGATCTTTTTCATTCTTGTATTCTTTGTGTGTGTGTGTATGTCTAGTAATGTGTGTGTGTGTCTTATTTTATTTTTGTGTATTTTTTATTAAAAATTTTATTTACTATGAATAATAATTATTACTACTATATTATCATTATTATTACTACAGTCGGCCCTTAACATACGCGGGTTTAGCATACACGGATATATATATATATACACAGTATTACCCCGCCTAACGCGGTTTCACTTAGCGCGTTTTACCGTATACGCGGTGCCTTGCCAGAGCTGAACTTTCACTTAACACAGATTTTTTCATCATATACGCGGTGAGTGTCCGGCTCGAGACGCTATTTTTAGATTTGCCCCACCCGCCTGCCTGCCTGTGCTCCTCGCCTCTCCCTCCGCTTGGGCAAGCCGCGCGGTAAGGTTGCGCAGTGTGTGTCTTTGTTGCGTTATCACTGACGTCATATGATGTATCGGACTGTGATTGGCCATGCATCCCTACCCCCCTCTGCTGCTAGCTGTAATTGGCTTAAAGTATTATGACGTGACCACCCCGGGGAGGGAGGGAGGAGAGACGATGCTTGACCTAGCCGCGGCAGTTTCATCCCTCAAGGCCACACCGTGTAAACGCGCATCCATTGTTCCGTAAAATGGCTTCCGCCGGACCACCACCGCCACCAGAGAGAGACCTTTCCTTACCTGGACCCAGCGGCACTAAGCCAAAGAAGACACGACGTTCCTTAAGCTACGAGGTGAAGTACCAATTGTTCAAGATTTGGAGAAAGGAACACGGCAAGTTGATCTCGCGCGCCAGCATGGCGTCAACGAATCTACGATTCGCACGATCAAGAAGGATGCAGCCAAGATCAAAGAGCACATGAAAATCACAAAGTCTGCAGGTGCTTCATCTATCAGGTATTGCCAGAACAGGGTGCTGGCAAAAGTGGAAAATTTGCTGGTGAGTTATTTGATTCGTCAGGCGCGACGCAACATGGCGGTGGACACGCGCTCAGTGCAGGAGTACGCACGTGAGCTATACGCAACAGTGTCACGTAAGCTGGGAATTGCAGAGCCCAAACCCTTCAATGCTTCCTCTGGTTGGCTGCATAGGTTTAAGAAGAGGAACAAGATCACCAACATCAACATTGATGGTGAGGAAGCGAGTGCTGACCGTGTGGCGGCTAGAGATTTTCCTCCGTTCTTACGTGAGATTATGGAGGAAGGACAGTACACTGACGACCAGGTGTTTAACATGGACGAATCTGGTCTTTTCTGGAAAAAGTTACCTTCCAAGACCTTCGTTGTCCAGTCTGCCAGCAAGGTAAGGGGTCGGAAGTTGCAGAAGGAACGCATCACCGTCCTGTTTACCACCAATGCCTCCGGTACCTGTAAACCAAAGTTATCGGTGATTCACACAGCCCGCAAGCCGCACGCCTACAAGAATATGGACATGAACAAGCTTAATGTCCACTGGCTAACCGCACGTAAGGCGTGGATGTCCTCTTCTCTGTCCCTCTTCTGGTTTGACAACTGTTTTGTTCCTGACGTGAAGAAATTCTGCGAGCAACAGAATGTTCCATTCAATATTTTGTTGCTCCTTGACAACGCACCTGGACACTCGCCCCTACTTATGGATCGTCACCCCAACGTAAAAGTGGTCTTCCTTCCTCCCAACACTACGTCATTAATCCAGCCCATGGACCAGGAGTTGATCTGCAATGTGAAAGCTGCGTACTCTGCAAAGAAGTTCAAGCTCCTGAACGACTCTACCAACACCAAGGATGAGTTGCGTATGCTGGGTGACACCGACAGCGAGAGCAAAAGCGACGAGGACAAGGAACAAGAGGTGGCGGCTCAAGAACTTCTCGTCAAACAATTTTGGAAGAAGTTTAACGTTAAACAAGCTGTAGACTTCTTGGTGGAGGCATGGGATCTGCTGACTATTGCTACGATTCGTCACGCATGGAGACATGTGTTGCATGGCATACCAGGTGAGAGGAGGAGTGAACCTGTGACTGGTGAGGTTCAGACTGTTGCATTAGCAGTGGACCTTGCCAGAGAAGCTGCGCTCAATATTACAGCTGAAGGCTTCTCCGAGACCACCAACGAAGACATCCTGGAGGTGATCAGAGATCCTGAAGTGACTGCCGACGAGATGTTGGAAGAACACGCCAGTGAAGAGGAGGAAGAAGGTGCGTCATTCTCCGAAGAACCTAGTTTAAGTCACAGTGATATTAAGTGTGCCATAGAGTTTGCAGAGAAAATTAAGTCCGTCCTTTCTCGCGACAATGACGATGACCGCTATGAAGTCTTCCATACCCGGCTGGTGCAGGCTATGGAGCCGTACATCACGGTGTATCATGACAACATAAACACCAGCCGTCAAAAAAGCATAACTGAGTTCTTCGCCCGCAACCCACCACAGCCAGCCCAAGCCAGTGATAGTGACAGTGAAGTTGACTTTGAGGGATTTGTCAGGGAAGCCCTGACAACTGTAAGTGACAGTGATGGTGATTCACCTAGTAATGGTGATTCACCTGAGGGCCAGTAATCTGCCCTCTGCCTCGGAACCAGCCTCCATCCCCGTATGCCGACCCATCTCTTCTACTACCGTAAGTGTTCCACCTAACTTTTAGTTTCTCTAACTTAACCTTCATTTTTCCTATGTTAACCTTTATTTTTCCTAACCCAACCTCTTCTATATTACTTGTTTTTTCATGCCATCATAAAGTTAAGATAAAATTTTTACTACAACATAATTATGTGTCGTCAAAAAGTGGAGTTTGGGGGTCGGGCTGGTTTCTATTGGAATTAATCCCATATGTTCTGTTGTTCACTTAACGCGGATTTCACTTAACACGGGACCCTACGGGTTCAATTGACCGCGTTAAGTGGGGTACAACTGTGTATATATATATATATATATATATATATATATATATATATATATATATATATATATATATATATATATATATATATATATATATATATATATATATATATATATATATATAAATATATATATATAAGGTATAAAAATACTTTACTTTACAGCGCATCTGTTGGGAATTTATAGTTTTTGAGTTATTTTAACTTCTATTTCACTTAGCCAATCAGCACAAGTGTCAATGTTACGCGATACTCGTCAGCATGTACATACTTCTTGCTTAGCCAATCAGCAGAAGTTTGGATGTCACATAATACTTGTCAGTATGCACAAGCTCTGGAATTTGTATTGTGTATGGCATCTCTCTGTGAGAGTTACTGGTTGGGAGATCGGCAAGTAATTCAACGAGTATTTGAGAACAAAGCCTCAGCTGTTAACATATTTTGGTCTCAAGGTGTTCACCTTGGCTCAGTAAAGTGCTCAAGGTGTAAGTCAGACTGCCTGCACCTCCATGATCCTCCTCATTAATTAAGGTCATTTTTGTTTAGGTAAAGTTAGTTTACACCCTGGAAGCTCCTGGGATGTGGAAAGGAGTTCAGGTCAGGCCTTTCTGGTTAGGTTTAAGTTAGACATGTACAGGTGCTCCCAGACTTACGACGGGGTTGGGGACCCAAATCGAGGTCGTAAGTCCGACATAGATAAAAAAAAAAATTAAAAAAAAAAAATCTACAATGAAATACAGTACAGTACAGTAAAAGTAATAAATAATGAGGAATGGATACAGTACAGTAAAAGTAATAAATAATGAGGAATGGATACAGTGTGACTGAGCACTTACCTTTAATGTTAGTCAGCTGAATGCACACGGGGCCCCCATAATTTTCTATTTACAGGATACATGAAGACTATATTAATTGGATGAAGCAGAGGAGCTGGGTGGGTCATCAATGTCGCTTTCTTCAGACAGGTTTATGTACTGTGAAAACTTGCTGGTTGAAGGTATTGGATCATCTTGAAGGAGTGAAGAGGCAGCACTGGTGGGGTGTGAGGAGACAGCACTGGGGGACTTCTTAAAATAGATGTCCAATTTAGACTGCACAGTTTGTTTTTTCTTTTCATTATAAATTTCTCTGTAGCAAGCAAGTGCATCTTGGATCATTATGTCAACTTTGGCATAATGCTCATAATTTTGATCCATGCCATCAAACATTTGCATTCCTTTACTAATTGCAACAAATGTCTCTGCCATTTGCTTCACTGAAAACTTTTTGGGGGGTGCAGGTTCTTCTTCTACATTTTGTCTCTCTTCTTCCTCTGCAATTTTCTGTGCATGTAGTTCAATAAGATCTTCGTTGCTGAGCTCTTCTGTTACACTTTCAACCAACTGTTCAACATCTTCATTATCAATTTCTAACTCCAGCTGTTTACCTAACTCCACTATCTTGTTACTATTATCCAAAATAACTTCATTTTCATTAACTCCTTTGAAACTTTATGTCCGCTCAGGCATGCGCTTCCACAATAATCCAGTCTCATCCACATTGAATATTTGCTCAGGCAAATAATTCCCTTCCACAATCACTTCATCTAACTCCTCCTTAAAAGCTTCAGCAGCACCAACATCGGCACTAGCTGCCTCTCCACTCACCTTAACATTGTGTAGACTGTAGCGTTTTTGAAATCTATCAAACCACCCATGAACAGGCTTCTTGCTTTAGCCTGTATGGTTAGAACGCTTAAGGGTACACGCTTCTGTATCTGGTCTTCTATTCACATCACCAATAATTTTTCCATATCGTGAATAGTACCTTGTCTTTTCTTTGAAATTATAATTCCCTTTATTGGTGATGCTCCTTTCACTACACCACGAATACGTTCCTTGTCCTTCAGAATAGTGGATATGGTTGAGTGTGAGAAACCTAGGTCACTTGAGATTATTGCTACAGTTTTTCCATTCTCATGCTGAGTTATTATCTTCATTTTCATCTCAAAGGTCATTGCCTGTCTCCTTTTCTTTGGAGCACCACCAGCACTCTCACTTTTACGCTTTCCAGTCATTATAAAGTCAATTAAATACGATAACGAAAGTACACAGAGCGATCAGTACAGGATACGATAGCCAAACACAAACTAAGCACTCCACTGAGTGAGTGTACCCACGCTCTCGCCCGGGACAGAAACGTTTCGGAATAGAAAATGCGCGCTTCATTTGAAAATATTTTTGGTCACGACTGCCGCGGTCGTATGTCCCGACGGTCGTAAGGTCAGAGCAGGTCATAAGTACCGATGGACGTAAGTCCAAGCAGTCGTAAGTTGGGGACTACCTGTATACCGGTCTGTACTGATATTTGAGTAGTTTTTGCGTGTTTTTACCTCAAAATTCTGGTAATTGGGGAGGGGGTCATATTTTCACAATTACTGTACTGTACTCATTTCTGATGGAATGAAGGTAAAATTCATATGAAGCACAATGAAAAAATATAAAAACATATTTTCAGTTAGGTACAAAACAGTAATTTTGTGTTAGGCATCTACTGAATATTAATAACAAAAAATAAACATATTATTTACATGTACAGGTACAGTACTTCTAGTTAATGAATCTCAAGAAAGAACTACATAAAAATCATTTCCAATTTATTTATGAAACAAGGAGTCCTAGCCCTCAGCTGATCAAAAAGCATAATTTCTCAGATTCTCACAGATGACATACTGGAAGAGGTTTAGTTAAACTGTCTCCAGCACCTGAATTTCATGTTTATTTTGGGTTCACCTGCAATGATTAAAGTAGCTGCACCCTACGTGAGTTTTATAATTCAATTTCTGTGACTGTGTGCTCCATTGTTACCCGAGTACGACACACTCTGGTAAATTAATCCAATTATCAACTATTAACTACAAAAAGAGTATAATCTTATAAACAGTCTTGTTTTGTCCTTAAATATCTCCTTTAAATGTCTTCTAATCATCCCCTCCCCATTCAGTTATAGTACTGTCACCCCATCTGGTCCCCGAGATATGCTAGGGACTGACAGTTGGTTGAAAATGTTCAAAGGAGGGCAGCCAGACTGGTGCCTGCACTTCGGCACCTCAGCTACCCTAGGAGATTGGAGCGCCTGAACTTGCCTAGCTTGTATTACAGACGGGCAAGGGGGGACCTAGTTGAGGTGTATAAGCATCTCAGGGGGCACTACTCAGTTGAGTGTCCTTACTTGGAGCTGGCGGACGCTCGCCCCACAAGGGGTCACAGCTCAAGATTGAAGAAGCCGCAAGTCAAGAAAACTGTGAGGGCAAACTTTTTCGGAGTGAGTGTTGTGAACTCTTGGAACAATCTACCAGAAAGTGTTGTGATGGCACCGAGTGCGAGGTCCTTCAAGACAAGACTTGACCAACACTGGAGCGGGTTCAGGTACATTCAGGAGCCGGTGCATGCCCAGTATTTGCCAACCGTGCGTGACAGAGACGTGACCGATCGCCCGGGCGGCTAGCGAGCCGATCTTTTGGTGAAGAGGATAAATGAAAAGGAAAAGTAATCAGAGACATGACCGATCGCCCAAGCGGCTAACAAGCCAATCAGTGGCGAAGAGGATAAAAGAAAAAGTAATGTAAAATCCTCCAAGTTTCAGTCATATCCCCTCCTGATCTTCTACAGGGAAGTGTGGGTATATTCAGCTACTTTAGCCTGTCCTCATATATTAAAGCATTTAGAAATGGGACTAGGTTGGTAGCACATCGTCGAACAATCTCCACGGCCTCAATACCTCTGACTAAAAACAGATTCCACAGCTAACAGATTTGCATATTTTTGGTGAGGTCTAACAATTGTAGCATACAATCATCTAAATCCATCACTATCCAGGTTTATGATTTTGTCTTTTAATAATGCGGACAATCATACACAGGTATACTTACTTTATAATTCTCTCTGCTAGGTGATGGGAGGTCACTTTATACTCCATGACCATCCCCCATACATCTTTTTCTGCTGCACTTTATCCCACTCTCCCATGCTGTACACTGTATACTTATGATAGCTTACTTTCCTCTTGCCAATACTCACACACACTTGCATTGACTGGGATGAAAATTAAGTAACCATATCATCTCTTTTCGGCTTTCTTGCAATTTAATATAATCACCCTCATCTACTATTTTCCTAAAACTGCCTCTACTGTATTCCTAACTATGGCAAGAATAAACGTGTTCACCCCTTCTAAAATTAGAGTTCATTAACTGCAGCAAAAGACACAAGAGGTCATGCATGGCTTATTCCTAGCATCCTAATTACTGTACTGTATTGTTTACCATATTCAAACTTGTCTTCACCTAAAAATTTGCCCCACCCCTTTTCATTTCACCTTTAGTTTCTACCCCAAGCTTATTTCACCTTTAGATAAACCTTCCCGGCTTACTTCACCGGAAGATTAACACTCCCAAATTTTCACCAGAACATTAACCCTCTAGCAGTTAGGTTATGGTTAGGTGAGTGTTAGGTCAGGTAAGTGTTAGGCTACGGCTAATGTTGTGTTAGTGTTGGATTATGTTAGTGTTAGGTTATTGTTAGGTTAGAATAGTGTTAGGTTAGTATTCAGTTTGGTTATATTGGTGTTAGGTTAGTGATAGGTTGGTGTTAGTATTAGGTTGTGATTAGTGTTAGGATAGGTTATTGTTAGATTATGTTGGTGTTAGATTAGGTTAATGCTATGTTTGGTTAGTGTTAGTTTACAATTACGATAGATTAGTGTTAGAAGAGGTTAGGTTATTGTTAGTCTTTTTTATAGGGAAAAGCCCTCCCGGGCACAGGTCATCGACCTACATTTGGACCTGGGTGCAACAAAATAAGAGTAAAAACAAATTAAAACAGAAAAGAAAAAGATTACAGGTATATTAATCTACACCATGAAGATGCCGGAAAACCAGCTTTTAAAGCGAGACAGATTGCATGAGGATGGAAACACAGAAGAAGGCAGAGCATTCCACTGTTTGGCTGTGTGAGGAAAGGAGGTACTATAACGGGTTATTCTAGTGTGACCGACATCCACAGAGAAACGGTGGGCACGATGGGCAAGACGTGTGTTACACGAGCCCACGGCCTTGCCAGCAGTACACAGGATGCCAAATCCACTGAACATTGCCCGTTAAAGTACAGTACTTGTAAAAGAGAGAGTGAAGCAACATTGTGGAGAAGAGAAAGAGAAGAAAGAATATCAACTAAAGAAATGCCTTTGATTCCACCCATTCTAACAGTTGGACAGAAGAAGAGCCACCCTAGATATGAGAGCAGTACTCCAAGTTAGGACGAATGAATCCCTTATGTACTTGGAGCAACTGCTCCGGAGTGAAGTAGCTACGGCATCTGTACAGCATTCCCAGCTTTTGGGGAGCAGCTTTAGCAATGTTGAGGATGTGTGGCTTCTATGACATAAGAACATAACATAAGAAAATAAGGAGTCTGCAATAGGCCGGTTGGCCTGTGCATGGCAGCTCCTGTCGAGAGTTACTACCACTCTCTATCATCCATGAATCTATCCAGTCTCCTTTTGAAACTTTCCAGCATTCCAGCACTTACTACATAGTTGCTAAGGTTGTTCCACTCGTCCACCACCCTATTTGTGAATCAGTTCCTTCCTATCTCCCTCCTAAACCTAAACTTATCCAACTTAAATCCGTTGCTTCGAGTCCTATCCTGCTCGGATGTTATAAGAACTTTATCTATATCCCCTTTATTGATTCCTTTCACCCACTTAAATACTTCTATCATATCTCCCCGCACTCTTCGTCTTTCTAGGGCAGTGGTTCTCAACCCTGTTTGCCCCATGCACCCCTTTCACCATATGTCAGAATGTCATTCCCCCCTCCTTTCCATGATTGTCTGCCTCAAAAAGTGCATTCCAAATAATATGCATATAATACTGAAAATCCTTTATTTTTTCCATATTAGTATCAGTTTCCCCCCCCCCTGAAAACCTGAAGGGGGAAATTCCCCCCTGGTTGAGAACCCCTGTTCTAGGGAATGCAAGTTTAGTTTCTTTAACCTATCCTGATATGGAAGGTTTCTAAGTCCGGGAATCATTTTCGTCATTCTTCGCTGCACCGACTCTAGTGAATTGATATCCATTCTGTAATAAGGGCACCAGAACCGAACCGCATAATCGAGGTGCGGCCTGACTAGCGCAAGATATAGTTGCAATAAGACCTCTGCACTCTTATTACTTACATTTCTAGATATAAAACCCAATACTCTGTTTGCCTTATTTCGAACATTAACGCACTGTTTTCTAGGCCGTAGGTCTGGTGTTGAATTTCATTTGTCATTTTTCAGACTACCCCTGCAGTTTATTTAGATCCTCATGTAATTCATTTGCATCCTGCCCTGAATTAATCTGCCGCCCTATTTTGGTGGCATCCGCAAACTTGCTTATGTCACTGCTGATCCCAGTATCTAGATCGTTTATGTAGATTATGAACAAAAGTGGGCCTAGTACTGACCCCTGGGGAACCCCACTGGTTACACGGCCCCACTCAGATTTAACACCATCTACATCGAGGAAATGGTGAGGCCTAGCATATCTATTTTAGAATTTGGCAGAATTATTGCGTCCTGAAATGTGATTGGTGGGAGATCATCTAATTTGGAAAGCGTAAGTGTTAGATACTGAGTCTTATTACTATTGACTCAAAAAATTTCCCCACTACTGACGTCAAACTGATCAGCCGGTAATTTGACGCTGATGCTCTGTCTCCCTTTGTGAATATGGGAACTACATTTGCCTGTTTCCACAAGTCCAGCACAACTCCCGTGTCAAATGATTTTGTAAATAAATTTACGAGGGGAAATTCGGAGAAGAATTCTCGCAAGAATTGCCAGCTTACCCTCCGATAGTGCCATAGTTGGCGTTTAGAGTGGGGTGGGGGAGGTGGTCGTGCATAGTTTGATTTAATAGAAATAAGATTGTGATCAGAAGACCCTAAGAGGGCAGAAATTAAGTATGAATAGAGCGAGGAGTTAGAGGAAAAACACAGATCAAGAATGTTAGCAAGTTGATCGTGTCGATCAGGAACGCGTGTAGGGAGCTTGATTATTTGTTCCAAATCATTAAGTAGGGATAGCAATGATTCATGGCAAGAAGTGAGATAATCAAAGAGTTCTAGGTTAGGTTAGTGTTAGAATCCGAATGGTTAATCTTCAAGTGAAATAATCTG
>NW_024715512.1:0-22770 GCF_018991925.1 Homarus americanus
AGTCTAAGCAAAAATGTTCACTTGACCTCATATTTGGATTTCATTACTGAAGGATATTTACAGCTATACCACATTAATAAGGTCTATCTGCAAGTTTATTCAGTCATAAAAAAATATACCCTAAATGTGGACAATAAAAATCTTCTATTTTGGTACAAATTACTTGAAAAGTTGTAAGAAGACAAAAGCTGCATCTCTTCCATAAAGCGAGAAATAGAACAGCCAAGCCTCTTCTTGTCGTAAAAAAAAACTAATATTGTATTTAGTATGTTGATGTACAAAACATTTTCTTCATTATTCTATGATAAAACAAGTCTAACAAGCATTATTAAAACATATATTATTATTTTTTTTTCATGCAATCCGGAAATAGCGACTACTATATCCAGGTTGATCGTGTTGAGGTCCTGTAAGTTACAGGCTAGATTACGAGCTCACTTACGGAGTTCGATGCCAAATATTTGTTTTGAGAATCCCGATCGGAGACTGTAAGTCCAGTTACTTGGTAAACAAGTAGATACAGTGAAATAAACTGCTGTACCTAAATATTATGTAACTCAAAATATATTCCCAAAACAGCACGTTTACAGATGAAAATAAAAAAAAGCATAAATAATACAAACAAAATCAATTAATATGTTTTTATTACAGTATTTTTAAATATCAGAAGCGTAGGTTCAGCGCTTCTTTTGTGTCTTTTTCCCGGTGAAGATGTAGTCTCCCCATGGCAGGTACTGGTCCTTTTGTACACGGCAGAAAGTGGTAGTTTCCTTCTTCTTCTTGTTGTTTTGGGTCTTGTTGTTTTGGGTCTTAGTGTGTTTTGTGGTCTGCAGTTTGTTAGATCGGGGGCCCTTCTCCTTCATCTGGCAAGGCTTCACCTCCACCTTAGTCACCTTCGATACAGTGCGTCGGAACACCATTGTGATGTACTGACACTAACAGCTCTCTCACTGAGGTCAAATCAAAATTTGACCATACAGAAAGAATTACTGTTTAATAAGGTTGGAATTTAAAGAAATTGACTACAAAATAAAGCTCTGTTTATCACTATAGTAAAGAGGGATGGTGTTTGTAAAGATGATGGATGGTGTTATAATATGTAGTGATGATGGATGGTGTTATATGTAGTGATGAAGGATGGCGTTATATTGTAGTAATGATGGATGGTGTTATATGTAGTGATGATAAGAGGGTAATATATGTAGTGATGATGGATGGTGTTATATATATATATTGATGATGCATGATGTTATATGTAGTGATGATGGTTGGTGTTATATGTAGTGATGCTGGATGGTGTTATATGTAGTGATGATGGATAGAGTTATATGTAGTGATGATGGATGATGTTATATGTAGTGATGATGGGTGGTGTTATATGTAGTGATGTTGGATGGTGTTATATGTAGTGATGATGGATGATATTATATGTAGTGATGATAGGATGGTTCTATATGTAGTGATGATGGATGGTGTTATATGTAGTGATGATGGATGATGTTATATGTAGTGATGATAGGTTGGTTTTATATGTAGTGATGATGGATGGTGTTATATGTAGTGATGATGGATGGAGTTATATGTAGTGATGATGGATGATGTTATATGTAGTGATGATGGTTGGTGTTATATGTAATGATGTCGGATGGTGGTATATGTCGTGATGGATGGTTCTATATGTAGTGATGGTGGATGGTGTTATATGTAGTGATGATGGATCGTGTTATATGTAGTGATGATGGATAGTATTATATGTAGTGATGATGATGGATGGTGTTATAAGTAGTGATGATGGATGTTATATGTAGTGATGAAGGATGGTGTTAGTGAAGATTGTGAAGTGAAATGTAGTGAAGATTGTGAAGTGAGATGTAGTGAAGATTGTGAAGTCAGATGTGGTGAAGATTGTGAAGTGAGATGTAGTGATAATTGTGAAGTGAGATGTAGTGAAGATTGTGAAGTGAGATGTAATGAAGATTGTGAAGTGAGATGTAGTGAAGATTGTGAAGTGAGATGTAGTGAAGATTGTGAAGTGAGATGTAGTGAGGATTGTGAAGTGAGATGTAGTGAAGATTGTGAAGTGAGATGTAGTTAAGATTGTGAAGTGAGATGTAGTGAAGATTGTGAAGTGAGATGTAGTGAAGATTGTGAAGTGAGATGTAGTGAAGATTGTGAAGTGAGATGTAGTGAAGTTTGTGAAGTGGGATGTAGTAAAGATTGTGAAGTGAGATGTGGTAAAGATTGTGAAGTGAGATGTGGTGAAGATTGTGAAGTGAGATGTAGTGAAGATGTGAAGTGAGATGTAGTGAAGGTTGTGAAGTGAGATGTAGTGAAGGTTGTGAAGTGAGATGTAGTGAAGATTGTGTAGTGAGATGTAGTGAAGATTGTGAAGTGAGAGGTAGTGAAGATTGTGAAGTGAGATGTAGTGAAGATTGTGAAGTGAGATGTAGTGAAGATTGTGAAGTGAGATGTAGTGAAGATTGTGAAGTGAGATGTAGTGAAGATTGTGAAGTGAGATGTAGTAAAGATTGTGAAGTGAGATATGGTGAAGATTGTGAAGTGAGATGTAGTGAAAGATTGTGAAGTGAGATGTAGTGAAGATTGTGAAGTGAGATGTATTGAAGATTGTGAAGTGAGATGTAGTGAAGATTGTGAAGTGAGATGTAGTGAAGTTTGTGAAGTGGGATGTAGTGAAGATTGTGAAGTGAGATGTAGTGAAGATTGTGAAGTGGGATGTAGTGAAGATTGTGAAGTGGGATGTAGTGAAGATTGTGAAGTGAGATGTAGTGAAGATTGTGAAGTGAGATGTAGTGAAGATTGTGAAGTGAGATGTAGTGAAGATTGTGAAGTGAGATGTAGTGAAGATTGTGAAGTGAGATGTAGTGAAGATTGTGAAGTGAGATGTAGTGAAGATTGTGAATTGAGAAGTAGTGAAGATTGTGAAGTGGGATGTAGTGAAGATTGTGAAGTGAGATGTAGTGAAGATTGTGAAGTGAGATGTAGTGAAGGTTGTGAAGTGAGATGTAGTGAAGATTGTGTAGTGAGATGTAGTGAAGATTGTGAAGTGAGATGTAGTGAAGATTGTGAAGTGAGATGTAGTGAAGTTTGTGAAGTGAGATGTAGTGAAGATTGTGAAGTGAAATGTAGTGAAGATTGTGAGGTGAGATGTAGTAAAGATTGTGAGGTGAACATAAGAACATAAGAACATAAGAAAGTGGGATACTGCAGGAGGCCGACTGGCCCATACAGGGCAGATCCCTTTCACACCCATCCCAGCACTTTCATGTGCCTATCCAACTTCGTCTTGAAGCTCCCTAGCGTCCCCGATCCTACTATAGCACTCGGTAGCCTATTCCACATATCCACCACTCTATTACCAAACCAGTGCTTGCCTATATCCTTTCTGAATCAGGAATTTATCTAATTTAAAGCCATTTTATTCCTAGATTATTTCGTTATTACTGAGCTTCCAGGTATCTTCCATTTACCCTGTTAATCCCACTTACCCACTTGTACACCTCTATCAAATCTCCTAACTCTACGCCTCTCTAATGAATGTAAGCCTAAGCTTTTCAGTCTTTCTTCATATGGAAGGTTTCTAATATTATGGATCATTTTTGTCATTCTTCTTTGTACTCTCTCCAAAGAATCTACGTCCATTCTATAATAAGGACACCAGAACTGAACTGCATAATCCATGTGTGGCCTCACTAATGCTAGGTAAAGTTTCAAGATAAATTCAGCAGTTCTGTTACTCACAGACCTAGATATGAACCCAAGAATCCTGTTTGCCTTGTTGCGAACGCTAATATATTGTTTTCTAGGTTTCAAGTCGTTGCTAACAAATACACCTTGATTTTTTTCACAAACTGAGTTTTCTATTTCCGTGTTACCTAGTTTATACTTAACGTTTGTATTCGTCTTCCCTATCTGTAGTACCTTGCATTTATCATTATTAAAATTCATTTGCCAGTCTACTGAACACTCATGTAAGGTATCTAGATCTCTTTGAAGGTGTTCAAAGTCACTGTCTGAATTTATCACTCTCCCCATTTTGGTATCATCTGCAAATTTACTAATCCTACTAGTTGTCACCTAAATCAAGATCATTAATGAATATAACAGCAACAGAGGGCCTATTAGATCCTGGGAACTCCGCTTTTGGCCACTTTTGATCTGGCTTTAATCCATTTATGCTGACTCTTTGTTTCCTACCAGTTAACCATGACCTAATCCATTTTAATACTGATCCACCTATTCCATGTGCTTCTACCTTCATATCAATCTCTCATGAGGGACTCTATCGAATGCTTTACCAGAAATCTAAATAAGTGCCATCATATGACTTATTATTATCTACGCTTCAAATACTTCTGAGAAAAAGCTAAGCAAATTTGTAGAGACAAAGGCGTCCTGGGTAGACCCCACGTGCTGAGAAAATGAATTAAGTTGAATGTTTCAAAGGTGAAAGCTACAGTTTTTGTAGCAATAATTATTCGCAACTTGCCTATATGATTGACGTGAAGACTAATGGGGACGGTAATTTGATACCTGATTATCACACCCTTTTGAAAATCTAGACTCGTTTACCGTTTCAGCTTCTGGCACTAGGCGATTCTAAACATTAAAATAAAACTGCTAATGGATTACTCAACTCATCTCTACATTCTTTTAATATTCTAGCATATCCTCGTCTGGACCAGGCGATTTATGAGAGAAAACTTCAGTTTCATTAATTACTTTGAGCACACATAGATTTACTAGTAATATTGATATTCATCAACATATTTTCTATACTGTCGTTATATATATGACCTTCCTGGAAACTGTGCTAGGTTTTTCATTTGTGAATACGGAGCGAAAATGACTATTTAACGTACTACACATTTCTAACTCATCATCAGTCATTTCTCCTGTCGTAGTTTTAAGGGGACCTATTGTATCTCTAACCTTTGATTTATACAGTTGATAAAAAGCTTTGGGGTATATTTCGATTCGTTTGCTACCTTGATTTCATAATTTCTCTTTGCTTTCCTAATTTCTGTTTATACCTGTCTTGTTAGGTTCTGATAGTAACCAAGTAAGTGATTTTCGCCTTTCTTAACTTTTCTATATACTCCTTTCTTTTTCCCTAGAAGATCTAAGAGTCTATTATTCATCCATTTTAGTTGGTTCCGTATCGATCTGAATTTTCTTTTAGGGATGTGTTTATTTTGGGCATTATTGATTGTCGCAATAAATTGTTCATAAGTAGCTGCTAAATTAAATTCGGGGTTATCCCGTCCTAAGTTGACAGTTTCCGGAGGTGTGGGGGAGATTAATCTTTTGACCATAGGGTCATCCCTTAGGTCTCTCCTTATGCTACCGTAATTAGCATTCCTAAAATCCGGGATCAAGGCCGAATTTTCCTTCTTCCTGCCATCCCATATTATGTTAAAATATGTGGCTTTATGATCACTGTTTCCTAGTTCGTCTCCAATCCCAACATATTTTACTAGATTTTCATTATTACTGAGAACTAAATCGAGGATATTATTTCCTCTAGTGGGCAAGTTTATAAATTTATATATAAAACTATCCTGTACTACTTCTATAAAATCTTCAGATTCATTATCGCTAAGTTGATTTTTCCAATCTATGCCTGAAAAGTTGAAATCGCCTAGAATACATACATTGTTTCTATCAGATGCCTTCTTTATTTCCTCCCATAGCAATTTACCATCGTTCCTACTCAAATTAGGTAGTCTAAATATAACACCAATGACTACGGATTCACTGCCCTCACCAATCTCTACCCAAATACTTTCATTGTCGCTATTTGTTTTAATGTTTGATTTATTGCAGCCTTTTAATGACACCCTGATATACACTGCTAGACCGCCACCTCTCCTTCCTACTCTGTCAAATTTAAATAGGTTATATCCTGGAATATGAAATTCTGCTAAAAAATGCTTGCTGTTTGAATTAATCCATGTTTCCGTTATTGCAATTATATCTATGTTCTCTTTACTAACAATGGCCCTGAGCTGGTCCATTTTGTTACACAGGCTTCTACTATTAGTATAATAAACACTCAATATATTTCTTCCGTTTCTATCTGTTTTACATTTATTACTTTGATGTTTGTTATTATGACTAACTATATTTTCAGCATTATCTACTTCTGTTTCACTACTTCCCAGGACCTGCTTGTTTTTTGACTCCCATTTTCCCCGACCCCTCTCTACTAGCGAAACCCCCCCTTCGGAGTGACAATTTCACGCTCCAGGGATGCAGACAACGTCTTTACCCCCTCACGAGACAAGTGTACTCCGTCGCGACAGTACAGGTAGTCGTTGCCATAAAATCGTTGCCCGTCATCAATGAATGCCCAACCATTGTTTGCACAGTGTTTTTCCAGTCGGCAATTAATAGCAATTGCCCTGGACAGCCATTCACGACCAACCCCTCTTCTAGGCAAGACACCACATTCTATCGGGACCCCTCCCCTATCTCTAATCTTCCCCAGCGCCTCCCTATACCTCTTGAAAAGTTCCTCACTCCTAACCTTACCTATGTCGTTTCCCCCCACACTAAGACACACTACTGGATTGGTACCCTCCCCTGACAAAACTCTGTCTAACCTCTCGGCTACATGCCCTATCCCAGCCCCAGGAAAACATACCCTAGTCCTACGTTTCCTATCTCACGCACAAAAAGCCCGATCCATAAACCTCACCTGGCTGAAGATTGTGAAGTGAGATGCAGTGAAAATTGTGAAGCGAGATGTAGTGAAGATTGTGAAATAAGATTATAAAGTAAACTGTAGTAATTGAGGTTAAACGAACGCGGGTTATTCTGTAGTGTATCCGTGTCTTGTTAACGTGGAACCAACATGGCGGTGGTTCTCAATATAGATACGTTATTTTGCCGGGAATTTCTGTCAAAACAAAATATGAATCAACCATATTTAGCCTAAATTAACCTAACGGCTTTATTATATATTCTAAGTTTTTAAGTTGGATAGATCAGATCAGGTTAGGTTAAGTCAGGTTGGGTTAGGTTAGGTTAGTTTTGTTAATTTTGCCACTTAGAGGCTAGTTTATTGTGCCCCCATACTCATCCTGTCAGCTGTAGCACAGAGAGATTACAAAGTGGTGTTAGATGAGGTAGGTGGTTAAGTTAAGTTTCAATAGGTTAGGTTAGATTATGTCAGGTTGGGTTAAGTTAGGTTAGGTAGGTAATAAGTAGATAGGTTATGTTAGGTAGGTGGGAAAGTTAGGTTTGATTAGGTTAGCTTATGTCAGACGGGGAGGTTAGGTTAGATTATGACAGGTTAGGTTAGATTATGTCAGGTTAGGTCAGATTACGTCAGGTTAGGTTAGATTATGTCAGGTTAGGTTAGATTATGTCAGGTTTGGTTAGATTATGTCAGGTTAGGTTAGATTACGTCAGGTTAGGTTAGATTATGTCAGGTTAGGTCAGATTACGTCAGGTTAGGTTAGATTATGTCAGGTTAGGTCAGATTACGTCAGGTTAGGTTAGATTATGTCAGGTTAGGTTAGATTATGTCAGGTTAGGTTAGATTATGTCAGGTTAGGTCAGATTACGTCAGGTTAGGTTAGATTATGTCAGGTTAGGTTAGATTATGTCAGGTTAGGTTAGATTATGTCAGGTTAGGTTAGATTACGTCAGGTTAGGTTAGATTATGTCAGGTTAGGTCAGATTACGTCAGGTTAGGTTAGATTATGTCAGGTTAGGTCAGATTACGTCAGGTTAGGTTAGATTATGTCAGGTTAGGTTAGATTATGTCAGGTTAGGTTAGATTATGTCAGGTTAGGTTAGATTATGTCAGGTTAGGTCAGATTACGTCAGGTTAGGTTAGATTATGTCAGGTTAGGTAAGTAGGTAGAGGTGGGTAAAAAAGGTTAGGTTAGGTCGGCAGGTTTTAGTGTAGGAGCTTAAGTAATCCCGTAAAAATTTCCTGTTAATTTTTGACACCATACATTATAATAATCCTTATAAACTATGTTAAGGAACTGTGGTGTCATTTTTTCTGAACGGTTTATTATAAGTTTTATGCCTTTAAAGAAGTTTTATTAAAGAGCGGCATAATGAACCACAGATGTATTACCATTAAGTCCTAATTAACTTAAAACATGACTAATAACCTATGAACATGTAGTATTATATGATTACAATTTAACATAATATATCATGAATGCTGTTATAATATCATAAGTGTGTTACAAACATGGCTGCTCATATATGCCCTCCTGTCTCTGGCAAAGAAAGAAGAGATTGCAGTAAGTAAAATTATTTGCTAAAGATAAATAATGGAAATTAAACATATACATATTACCATTATCTGAAAAGCTTAGAACCACCGTTTTATATTTATTAAAAGTTTGTAGTGTTATACATCATGTGTATACAAGTCACAAGTTATTATTTACGACATTGCTTCATTCCTCGTCATCAGAGTCTTCTGTGTACAACAGATTCCTTCACTTTGTTTAGGCATTTCTCATCATCTGCTTGACAGTTACACATCTCGGTGCATGTCTTGCTATTCTTTCTGATTCTTTCTGTATGAACATGACAATGATCCACATTTCCTGACGCCACATCCACATTTAACAAGTTCTGTGATTGCTTCTGGAGCTGGTGGTTGGTCTGATATTACTAGTATGAAACAGTCATTGTCAAACTTCCAGCCATGCTCTAATTGTGAAATCATTTCACTGTCTGCATCACAAGACCACAGAAGAGCTTGATACCTTCCTCTCAATATATAATACTTTAGAGTTGCTGCAGTCGCTGGTAGTTCTCCAGCTTCTGCCTGCGTTTTCTTGAAGAGATGCCATCTAAGTTTTGACAGTTTAGTGAAAGTCATTCGTGGACAGTAGAGCTTAAATACAAATTCCTCTAGACCAATATACATGTCTGCTGGAGGCATTTGGTCTACTCAGCATCTTGAATGCATCTAGGACTTTTGTGTTAGATTTCATCAAAGTGCTCCACAGCTCCAACATGCTTTCTTTCCTTTGCCAACAAATTTTCCAATGCAGTCAGATCCTGTGAAGGCATGGAAACCTGTAAGGCTCTCTGCCCAATGTGTCGTCGCTCACCAGTTCCTGTTTTCATACAGTACTTGTATTTTCTCCAAGTTGAGGCTGCTTTAATATGCCAAACACATCAGTGTCTGGTGATTTGATATGTACAGTGCTGCCCTTCTGTGATGCATATACTGTATGTACTGCTTAAGTTCTATAACTTGTGATAGCAATTTGATGGTTGAAGTCTTATTAGCTGCTTTCCACGACAGAAGATTAACCTTGGACATCTTTTCCCAGATGCTCAATGGACCAACAATACGTTCCTTGACAAAATTTTCATAATTTTGCCTTCCAACTTCATATGCACATAGATTGTCATATTTGGCATTTTCTGGCATTACAGCTCCAGTTACCAAGTTTATAAGAGCATCATTTTCCTGGGATTACAGTCACCAATAACATTGTGTAGCTTCTGTACATCAGCATATTGACGGCTGACAATAGCTGTAGAGAGCTCATGGTGTTCTGTTCTTTTGTAATGTTTATGAGTTTGATATTTTATGTAATGAACTTAATTTGAAAACCCAAATGGTAGTATATGATCTTTTATCACCTTAGACACTCTGTGCGTCATGCCTCTCAAGTGATTTTTTCCTCTCTTACTTCTCTGGACAAATACGACCTTTATCCCATCAGAAAAAATATCACCATATATTTTCTTAATCTACAGGTGCCAAGGTTTAAAATGACGGATGGTGTTAAAAATTAACCTGAAATTTTTACGTGACCACATATTGTCTTGTTGGGTTTTTGAGAGAACTTCACGGCTAAATAGCGCCTCTGTATTGATAGCCGGTACATGTCGTAATATCCACCGCTCATAGTTAAATCTTTATGTCCGTTTATTTTGTCCTAATTTAAGTATCAAAGAGTGTTTTCATTTTTAAGTATCTTAAGTATCTTTTTTCCTCACTCTTAAGTGTCTAAGTATGATTTTTTTTCATTTTTAAGTAACTAACCATATTTTTGTTTTCATTATAAAATGTGATTGATATACAGTAGACAACAGAAGTAAATATCAGCTGGAGGTCATAAACGAAGCTGATGTGAAGTATTTTGACTCACTGTTCCCACAAACTAATTGCTTCACTGGTTTATACCGAAGAAATAAAACCGTCAACGAACCATCCGATTCAAATGTGTCTTAGGCAATACAGGGTGTTTATGCGTCATTCTGATACCAAGAATGACTTTGTGCACTGTGGTGAAGCTGAGGGTAGGATAGGGTTGGGTTGGGCTGGGTTGGGATGGGTTGGGATGGGTGAGGATTACGCATGTGTGGGTATTAGGGTGTGTCATACGGAGGCGAATTTTTTTTTTTTGAGTTTGAATAATCGGCCCATGGTATTAATGATGTAGTTCTATGTGCAGAATCGTGTGATATCTTCAGATTTGAAAAGTTTTCATTTTTTGCTATGTAAATTTTAATTTGAAATCTTATGAAAATTCAGTATTCCCACCCTTTTACCAACACCACTAAATAGCTTATTTAAAGTAAAGTAAATGTATCAGGTTAATTTATTAGGATGAAAATGATCCAGAATAGTGAAACGAATGATCTTGACACATTTATTAAATTTAATATTCCTTTAGAAAACAAAATCATCAAATACAAAAACCGGTTTTATTACTACGACCCGGTGTTGCTGCACACCATAGAGAACATGTCTTTCTTGCTTCTATTTTTACTCATCACCTCCCTGCTGACCACCTGAGCTCGGATGTAGCCTTCCCTCCTCTCCTGGCTGTACACGTGACTGCTGGCCTCGCTCACTTGCTGTACACAACGCTCTATACTCTGGGTGTGCGAGGGCCAGGCAGGGACATGCCTGGGGTTGTCCAGGAAAGCTCTGACTTGAACATTGGTGAGGCTGCAGGTGAAGAGGGGGGGCTCACTGCCAGCCTGGATGCTATCCAGATCTATGAGATCAGTGAGGGTCTTGGCACCTAGATTGACTTCAGGAGCTTCCACCCTGAAGGAATCGCTCACCAACTGATCTGTCATGCCCAGATCCTCTCATAAGTCTCATATCCAAGATCTTTTTGACTGCCACTCTTCTCTCCTCCTCATCCTTACTGCAGAGCATTGTCTGCAGAACTGCCTCGGATGAGCAGGCCCAGGAAGATCTCCTCACAGTCTGCTCCACAATCTGAACAACCTTCCTTGGCTGACTCCTCTGGAGCTCAAGCTGGAAGAGAACATGCCTCGGACCTTCGGAGAACGATGACTTGACCTTGGTGTTGAACCAATTTGGCAAGTAGACACTCACGATGAGTTGGACAATAAGTCTCAGGTTGTGAAGCTGGTTCCCTTTCAGTTTATGATGAGCGACTCAAATTCTGCAGAACCTAGGAGCCGTTGTGAGCCACCTAGAATGTGAGACTGGACCTATCTGCAGGTAAGCAAGTCTATCAGGCATGACCCCAGTTTTGATGGCACTGCAAATCATGTAACCATAGTACTGGTCAGTACTCAGGTCGTCAATGACAGTATGTGCAAGCTCAATGAGTGGAAGGCCAACTGTGATTTTTTCAAAGCTTGGATTTATTTCTAACTCAGTGGCAGAGTCCAGCATCTTGCCAAGAGGACCAGACCATCTGTTGTTTGAAAGAGTCTTGCCATCCAGCTCCTGGATCAGATGTCTGAGTGGCAACTCTCCAGCCAGTTCAATGTTATCTGCCACTACAGCTGGTTTCCTGATGTCATCTTCTCTGGAGTAGCCAAATACTTCCTGGTTCACTGCAGCAGGAGTAGTGTTCCTCCTTCACCATGGCAGGGAACAACTTGTCAGAATCTCCAACTTTCATGAACACTTTAGTGTCATTCCTTCTCCCATCAAAGAACAAACAATTGATTCCATTTTCTCTTATCCCCTTATCAAACTCCTCTTCTAGGTTACTGACAAGTTTCTCCTGAGCTCTCCTTACTTTGTTATGATCTATCACCAGGTGAACATCATCAGGTGTTATCAAACCACCGTCAACCTAGGCAGCTGTTGCTATCTCTGCAGTTTCTCTGAGACCAGTGTGGTGTCGCATGCTGGCCAGAGCTATGCTCGGGATATCTTTCCTACTTCGAATCTTATGCCTGGAAGGATTGGGATCATTATTTTCTGGGTTAGGGACAAAGTCACCATTCTCCTGGTCAGCACTCGGATCAGCCATGGGGAAGTCATTAAACTCTGAATCAGCTTGACTCCAATCATCGGCCTTTTTTACCTCACCCTGGGCCTTCTCAAGTCTCCTTTCCTCGGCAACTCTTCTCCTCTTCTGTGGCAGCCTCCTGTCTCTTGGACTCCGGAATATCTTGGCTAGAAATCATGAGAGCCCCTACACTGCCAGCTTCTCTCTCTGTGCTTTGACAAATGCCACTTCGATCACAGGAATCTTCAGTTCACGCTTGCAAATACAGGAGATGTGGGCCTCGGATTTACAGTCACGATCGCATCCAAACTCAGGACAGAGAACAATTGGGCACTTGCAAGTAATTATGTCAAATAACTGGTCCAGTTGCTTGGAAAAGCTGTCCTTAACTGCAAGTTTTCCTCTCCCAAGAGAGATATCTCTTGCCTTTTCCCAACTGGCTAGCAGTCTCTCACTAATCTTCTTCTGACTTGTTATGACTGGAGGCTTGAACTGAGCGATAGCTAGAGTGTACTGTGCCAAGACAGCTTTGGTCATATCACTGGCAATGTCTTTGTTTGTGTAAGTTCTTTGGTTCTTTTCACTGATTTGCCTGATTAAAACACAGTATCTCAAAGCATCTCTCAATGTAGGCATCTCCGACTTCAAGAGCTCTCTCCCAGACCCAAGATAGTGACTGAGATGGCTGGATTTTTGGTTCCTCGTCCTGACACAAGCAGCCATCGCAAATATTATCAACTTATAAATGCATCAGAATCTGAAACAGAAAAAAATATTGTTAGTTGGGTTGTTAAAGAATGAAGTCAGAAAGCAATGTTCACTATTTAATTGGTATGCACTAATGCAGCTGTACGTTAGATTTTCGATAAATTTCACGCTAAAATTTACCTAGCAAAAGGTTGCAAAATATTGAAACTGAAATTATTTCCTGTTTATATACACTAAAATCTACCAAAAAAGTGATGGGCCATTAGTTTTAGCTGATCTTCCCTCCTATGACACACCCTAGTGGGTATATTCTGTTGCATTTTATAGGTATCTTGCGTCTTTCTCATTATTCCTTCTTTATCATGAGTATCTGTGTCTATTAATACACCACCTCGCAGGATAGTGGAAGAGAAATGGATAGTAACGAGATAATATTCTTTTTGCATATACCTTAGCTTGATTACAGGTAACACCAGGTAGAAGTTACAAGTTTTCCTCGACTTGGCTGATTCAACTGTAAGACTTGCTTTATTTATCATTATTAAAATCCTCCACCTGTAAGACCCTCCACTTGTAAGACCCTCCACCTGTAAGACCCTCCACTTGTAAGACTCTCCACTTGTAAAACCCTTTAGGGATTTGAAATGCCTTCTCGTCTTGGCTCCACTAGTACTGTACACACCCTCTCTAGCCTTAGTTTACAGTAATGTTGAAGTATATAATGAAGACTCACAGCTCATGGGTTAGAAAAACAAAAGATGCTTGTTTTATTTATTTATTTATTTATAGTTTATTTTAGAATCCCCGAAAGTTAGAACAAAATGGCTGACGGGACTCACAAGCGGGCGGTGTTTACAGTATGAACCAAGAATAAAAAATAAATGAAAAATAAAATAAATAAATCGTAAATTGGTGCATTGTTTCTCCAGGGGTAATTATAGAAGTACAAATGTTTTCCAGCAGTGGGTAACGATCATAGTCACGTATAGAGCTTCCGACGCAGGTAGATTGATATAGATGCATTACCTTGAGTTAGTGGGTTACAGGGGCTTCTTACACGATAATATTAAAGGTGTTTTTTCCTTCTGTTTGTGGCACTTGAGGTGTTTAGGTTAGGTTTAATTAAAATGGTTTAGTTATAATAGTTATTTTACGATAAGTTAAGTTGAATTTAGAACTTTTTATTTGCATATATCGTGTTTTAGAAGGATTTGTTAGCTAATAAGTTTAATTTGGATACGTTTAGTTTAATTTAGATCATTTGATTTTACAAGGTCGTATTATAATGACTGGGAACCATATAGAAACCTGTTAGAGAAGTAAATATTTCTACGGCAGTGAATGAGTAGGTCAATAAGTGGTGTATAGAGCTGTTGACGCAACTTAAACGGTATATACTGTACATTATATGTTATCAGGGCTTTCCTGTTGTACGTAACCGCCTCCGTCAAAGTGTCTTAGTGGCTCATGTGAAGATTAGCCTCTAGTTTATTTAACCTCAAGATTAACTACACTGGCACTGCCTGACCTGACCTGACCTGACCTACCCTACCCTACCTTACCCTACCCTACCCTAACCTAACCTAACTTAATCTAACCTAACTTAACTTCCCAGGTAGCGTTAGGTTAATCATTATTTGAAATAAGCTGGGAGGGTTAATCTTCAGGTAATATATCTTAATTAACAATTTTGGTCAGGTGAGGCCTTCCTTACCTTACTCGAGAGCAGGAGGAGGACGACTTGCTAACGTCTACAGATCATCGTCAACCAAGGCAGATATTGAATACCTTTTGTTTACCTTCGTGGCTTAAGAACACATCTTAACACCATAAGACTATTCGCCTCAATGCAAAAATACAGTAATTGATTATTGTATTCTAATAAAATTTACGGTGTATCTTTTGAACCAGATTTATTGTTTGACTTTTGTGAATGAGAAACTGGTTGAGGTGTATTGTGGTAAACATCCTTAAGAGCAGCTCTGTGTGTTCTTATGACCTCAAAGTAACACAAAAGGTAGCCAATATCTACCCTTGGTCAGTCACTTTATGTAGATGTCAATTGTGTCATTTTTCTAGACTTAGTGCCCCCTGGAGGAGAAAGTAAATACAATGTTGATTTATTTTGGTCACAACACACGCTAGTAGATTATTTTTTCCTATTTAACTAAATAATTAACACCATGTAGCTAACTAATTATATGACTCAAAGATGGTAACCAATATGGCGTCGATATTGTTCACATACTCTATGATAAATAGATGTATTGTCTGTTTAATTTTAGGGAAGAATTTAATTTATAAACTTTTGAGAATCTGGATACAGGAGTTTTGTGTGTGTGTGTGTGTGTGTGTGTGTGTGTGTGTGTGTGTGTGTGTGTGGTGATGATGATGACGATGACGGATACTTTCCTCTGCAGTGAAAAAAATATCTTGACATTGCAAAGTTTAACTGTAAGCCGAAGGAACGTTTGTAATGTGACTTATTATGTGAAATTGTAACTTGAAATTCTTTGTGAAAAAATATTTCCCTATAAAGTTTGGCAGTAAATGAAGTATTACATCAAGGTGTAACTTGTAGTTCCTAGTGGAGTAATTACCTATGTGGACGATACAGCTACTCGAGGGTGTAAGACCTAGAGTAGAAAGTCTTAAGACCTTACCTGAGGTTGAAAGACTCTTATAGTGGAACATCTTAGGTATTGAAACTGTAATTACAGTAAATAAAATATAATCTACCTAAACATTCCTTCACCTGGCGACAACTAATGATACAGGTGGTGTAATAGCTCTTTAAAATTCCTCCGTTTGATATAACAATGACCACACATGAACTTATAATGTGCAATATCTTGATAACACATTAGCTGCAACATTACACATAGTCCAGTGTATGTGTAGTGAGGGACATCTACCTAAATGAGTTACAGAATGTGGAGTTGAGGCAAAAAAATGTTGGGACATGTTTGAGATCATCAGTTGAGCCAAACGTTTATACTCAATATTGTTTTAATGGTATTTTAGAGCGACCGAAAAATGTAAACAAAATGGCCGGCTAGGCTCGGGGGATCCACGAGTCCTCTTATAAAGGATCGACAATAAATGAAAACAAATCAGATTAATTTAAACACATTTCCAAGAGGCAGCTCCCTCTCACTCCCTACCCAGCATGACAACATTATGCAGCTCCCTCTCCATCCCTCCCCAGCATGACAGCATAATGCAGCTCCCTCTCCCTCCCTCCCCAGCATGACAGCATAATGCAGCTCCCTCTCCCTCCCTCCCTCCCCAGCATTGCAACTCATGCAGCTCCCTCTCCCCTCCCACCCCCAGCATGACAGCATAAGCCTGGCTCCCTCTCCATCCCTCCCAGCATGACAGCATAATGCGCTCCCTCTCCCCCAGCATGACAGCATAATGCAGCTCCCTCTCCCGTCATCCCCAGCTTGACAGCATAATGCAGCTCCCTCTCCCTCCCTTCCCAGCATGACAGCATAATGCAGCTCCCTCTCCCTCCTGTAGTGATGGGTTGTCAGACCACAGCTTACATCTCAGAAACTCTAGGCCTTCCCTAGGTCAAGTGTAAGGGTATCCCTCGCAGGTGCTCAAGGATGTTGTAAATCAACTAGCTCCCCCCTCCCATGTCACACATGTAAGAGGGCACCAGCCGGCTCTCTCCCAATATACACAATGTCCTACACCGCAGAGGGGGGCCAGTCTTGACCCGACATTAGCCGAGGTCAAAAGTATAGGGTAACTCTGCGGTTGACCAAGGATTGTAAATCAGCCTAGCTCCCCTCCCATGTGACATGTGGCCCCAACAAAACATGTAAGAAGGCACCAGCCGACCCTCTTCCAATATACAATAACCTACTCTCTGAACAAAGGCCGGACCTGACCTCACAATTAGCCAGGTCAAATGTAACCCTTGGAGCCCAACTCAAGGGGCCACAAATCAACCAGGGTCTCTCGTGTCACACGGCCCCACCTGATGACTTCTCCTTACATCTCAGAAACTCCAGTCTGACCCGACGTTTGAGAGGTCAAGTGTAGGGGAACTCTCACGGTTGCTCTCCCAATATACACACGGCCCCACCTGATGACTTTCCCAGATAGTTCTGAAAAGTCCAGACCTGACCTCTCATTTGCGAGGTCAAATGTAAGGAGACCCTTCGCCGCCCCCCGCCCCCCGGCCAGCTGAACCTGACGGCTCGCATCCCAATATATAGGACGTCCTGGTCCTCCCTCGGGAATTCGCAGAGAGAGAGTTGTCTTGTAACAAGGTGGCCAGCTACTACACCACCAGGCCTGCTCGAGAGAAGTCAAGGGCCGGAGGCAAGTCGCCTCCGGTCTGGACCGAGACTTCCCTCCGGCGCCCAGCTAAGCAGTCTCCCATAGAGACAACCCAGGACTACCTGCTAGGCCTCCCCTAGGTCACGTGAGTGTTTGTCAGAGCTTTCCATGGGATGAGTTACCTACGTGGGAAGTGTATTCATTTCATGTTCGTGTCCGAGAATCAGAGTGTCTCGTAACGTAATATGATGTCCTAGTAACGTAAATATAATGTCCTAGTAACTTCAATAGAAGGTGTTATTAATGTGTCCATGTCATGTTCGTGATTAATAAAGAGTTGTAACGAAGCAGTGTTTAAGAAGTCGCCTTTAAGAACGTGATTGATGTGTATTGACGTGTAAGACACGACCAGTGTACGATAAGAGTAAATAACTATCACGGCCACGCTACCAAAATCTTCCTCTCTTTATACTCTTATACTATCAATATTCTACCTATATGTAATCTTCTTCTTTGTAAATTTTCGTAACATTACACTCCTTCCCAGCATGACAGCAAAAATGCAGCTCCCTCTCCTCTCTCCCCAGCATGACAGCATAATGCAGCTCCCTCTCCCTCCCTCCCCAGCATGACAGCATAATGCAGCTCCCTCTCCATCCCTCCTCAGCATGACAGCATAATGCAGCTCCCTCTCCCTCTCTCCCCAGCATGAGAGCATAATGCAGCTCCCTCTCCCTCCATCCCCAGCTTGACAGCATAATGCAGTTCCCTCTCCCTCCTTCCCGAGTATGACAGCATAATGCAGCTTCCTCTCCCTCCCTTCCCAGCATGACATCATAATGCAGCTCCCTCTCCCTCCCTCCCCAGCATGACAGCATAATGCAGCTCCCTCTCCCTCCCTCCCCAGCATGACAACATTATGCAACTCGCTCTCCCTCCCTCCCCAGCATGACAGCATAATGCAGTTCCCTCTCCCTCCCTCCCCAGCATGACAGCATAATGCAGCTCCCTCTCCCTCTCTCCCCAGCATGACAGCATAATGCAGCTCCCTCTCCCTCCCTCCCTTCCTCCCCAGCATGACAGCATAATGCAGCTCCCTCTCCCTCCCTCCCTCCTCAGCATGACAGTATAATGCAGCTCCCTCTCCCTCCCTCCCCAGCATGACAACATTATACGCTCCCTCTCCCTCCCTCCCCCAGCACATAACCCAACATTATGCAACTCCCTCCTCCCTCCCCAGCATGACACAGCATAATGCAGTTCTCTCTCCTCCACTCCCAGCATGACAGAATAATGCAGCTCCCTCTCCCTCTCTCCCAGTGTGACAGCATAATGCAGCTCCCTCCCTCCCTTCCCAGCATGACAGCATGTGCAGCTCCCTCTCCCTCCCCTCCTCCTCCAACGGCAGTATAATGCAGCTCCCTCTCCCTCTCTCCCCAGCATGACAACATTATGCAGCTCCCTCTCCCTCTCTCCCCAGCATGACAACATTATGCAGCTCCCTCTCCCTCCCTCCCCAACATGACAGCATAATGCAGCTCCCTCTCCCTCCCTCCCCAGCATGACAGCACCCTGAAGTTCCTTAATGAGTTGGGCTCCAGACTTATTGAAACTACCAGAGACTCCAGGGCATCGATCTACTATTTACAAGACAACCAATTGGGAGATGATGGTAAGGGAAGGCGAAAGACATCAGGTAGATTTTTACAGAACTTAATTTGGTTGGGACACAAAGACAGGCTGGAAGGGTGAGGTATGAGGATCTGGTAGGGTGGAATATGAGGGACTGGAATGGTAGAGTATGAGGGATTAACAGGGTAGGGTATGAGGGACTAACAGGGTAGGGTATGAGGAACTAGAAGGGTAGGGTATGAGGACTGGCAGGGTGGGGCATAAGAGACTAACAAAACTGGGTAGAAGGGTGTGACAATCTCCTCTTCTACACTAATCACGCCACACGTTCTCCCTAAGTCATCAAAAAATATACATTTGTCATGGTGTTCAAAAATTCCTCTTTTACCAACACAAGCTCTCGTTCTTGTAGCCATTGTGATTTAGGCTGAGGGGATAGAGAGATATAGTGAAGGAAGTAGGAACAGATAAAGAGAATGACATACATAGATATGAGGACATAATAATTGTGGAAGGGGAAGGAAAGAGGAGGTGGAGATAGTGGTAGAGGAAGCAGGGAAGGAGAGTAGGGGAGAGAGAGTGATGATATATTAAGGTTAATAGAGACAAGGGGGATAGGATAGGTAAAGAGGATACGACAGGGCAGAATTAATCTAATTTCATGGGTAAGAGATGGCAGGAAACCTAGTGAGTGAGTGAGTGGGACAACCATTGATCGTGATCACGCCCCAGTCCACAAGATCGTACACACAAGATAGTCAAAGGAACGGAGGGAACATATTCGGTTTGTTGTCGAACACTTGAATCAAAGGAGCAATAAGTTATTACTGAGTCACTGCACGTTGACTACATATTATAGTGTTTGTAAAGATCTTTCTTGTTACACTGGTCGAGAAGATCAGATAGCGACCGTACCTGAGCTGTGGCCCATATCTACAGAACCTCGACCATATTAGTTGGTAAAATTGTCTTCGTTTTCTTTGGTGAGTGATCGTGTATTTCCAGATGTAATAACTGAAATGTGTTCGGTGTCTCCAGCAGGACCCGGCTGTACTCTCTTATTGCTGGGACCTCTATCAGTCTGCCTACACGAATATCAATAAGACCCGTTTCAACTTCTCTACAAACTTTAAGAGCGTTCGGTCGAGGAGTTCAGGTACGAAAAAAGTATGTTAAGTGAGAATAAATAACACGAGGCCAGTCAGTGTGTCAAAACAAGGTCGGGCCCACATCAACTGGCAATATAATCACATAAGGCGGATCATGACTATAACACATTTGTGCTTATTGTTTCATCAAAGTACTTAGGCAACATGTTAAATCTATTGTTTGTGTGAAAGTAAAAGGAGAAGCTGTACAGGTTGATCCACAGTTCCTGTTTCAACATCTAACAAAAGCATCAGGGAGAGTGTAAGGCAGGTGAATAGTGTAACCAACCGCTGTACTCTCAGGTCTGGCCTAAGAAACACCTTATGGACTATGAGCTGTACACTGCTGCATCACATTAACCACTAGGAGTTGTAAACAAACACTCCTAAAGTGCCTTTATGGAGGAGACCGATGAATTTCAAAATGAACACTGTGACTCCTGTTGTCTCAGTAGGGTCGTCAAAATCCTTCGTCTGTTGTGTCATATCGTCTAACACAAAATCGTAAACATACTTTTTGGAGCGTATCTACATCTTACAGCATGATGACACTAAATGGCCGCCTTAAAATGTTATTCTCAAAGACTTAATTATCAAATGAAAAAATTCACCCACTAAAATTTAAGATCACGTTGAAGATAAACTCATTAAAGTTTTATACTGTACTATAATGGAAATTAAAGTTCACTCACTCGCACTCTTGGGCAGAAATTATAATTTAAGTTCTCATTTTAGAACAGTCTTGGCTGTTTTTAGGTCCTGCTATGGTTACTGTCTGAGTCATAATCAACCTCACTTGGCATCTTCTATTTCATTTTGGCGCATTTCATGTTGGTGTATTTCATGTTGGTGTATTTCATGTTGGTGATCACCTGCCACCCACCAGAGACTTCGGAAGGTTAGAAATAGTATCATCTCTGTGTTTTATGACGTCTTCGATGTTTATATCTTCACCTCACCTCCTGAACCACATCCTCAAGACGGACCATTTCTTACCCCTGGTCGTCTTCTTAGCTAATCAGGCTTATTTAATTCTTCTCTCACAGCGCTGCGCCCCCTGGCGAGAAACTCTCCCTCATTTCTTGTAACTTTTAGAGAAGGAAAGTTTATTCTCAACTGGTTGTACAGATGAAGCGTCACACCTTCTCGATATCTTTGCTTTGTGATTATAATACCAACGTGTCTGAGTCGTGTATTTGTTTATAAACTTATTGGAATAATATTTACCCAAGTTTAAGAGGCACTAAAGACATTATAAGGGCTGGATATTTCAAATTATTTGCATCTCTTGAATCACTTGAATCAGGAGTGAGAAAATGAAATTAAAACAAAAAAGAATTGTAAATGAATGAAATATCGAAATCCTTGAAAAAACTAAATTTCTTAAAACAGTAATGGACTAAGACAGCAGTGGAAGGTAAGGAGATTGGTGGAAAAGAAAGAAGACCACCGAAGGAGGAAGGTAAAAGGAGGGAAGATGGAGGGGTAAAATAAAGGGGAAAGGAAGATGAAGGGGGGAGAAATGAATGGGGGAGATGGAAGGGAGGAAGAAGGGAGGGAAGATGAAGGGGTAAGATGGAGGAGAAAGACGATGGGGAGAAGAAGATGAAGGAGAAGATGAAAGGTGGAAGATGAAAGGCAGGAAGCGACAGTGCAAAATAGATCGGCAAGAGACACAGTTGTACCAGAGGTGGTAAAAATATACACCAGGAAGGAATCAGGTGTGGCAATGTAATACACACTCTCTCTCTCTCTCTCTCTCTCTCTCTCTCTCCATATTATGTTGCTCAGATTTCTCTCTCTTTTTCTAAAAATACAAAACTCAACTCAATAAAGGCAACACATGTACTGTACTATGACTGCCAGTGTATTATAGCATCAACATTATTATATAAGAGTATATATTATACTTAAGCCCCCCCCCCCAAGGTATCGCCGGGATGGTTAATCTTCAGGTGGGATACGCTGGGCGGCGAGGGGAGTGACAATCTACCTGTGTCATTAAGGTCTCTGTTACCTTTTCCTGGGGGCGACACTTCAGGTGAGTTATTATATAAAAAAGAGACTCACTTTATACAATACATGAAAAAATAACACCACCATTTAACTTACATAAATTAACACACAATACAGTACTGAATGCCTAACTAGCTTAGCTCCCCCCACCCCAGCCTCCCTTGAGCGAGCAGGAGCGTGCTGTGTATGGCCACCACCCCAACCAATCACCTCGACTCAGCTAGGTGGACAGCCCACCTGCTATTACTCCCTACTACTTTACTTCCCGTTTCTATTCTTTCCTTCTCTCTTTCCTCTCCTCTCTCATAGCAAAGTCATTTCCCACTTTACTTCATCATCGTTACTCAGTAAGACAGCAGTAGACCACGACGCTTAACACTGTACCTGCCTGACTCTGGTGTTACCTGTACTGTGTTAATTGGCTTGAAGAACATACAACTCTAAAACGTGATATGAATTGTTAATTTTCATAGGAAGATGAACTAGACAAAAAAACGACCTTTATAACTAAATGTCAGACCAAATACTGTCAAGAGGTGTGAACAGCTTCCATATGGAGAGGAGAGGATCTTTAATTGAAGTCTAATGTGTCACTTCACGCAATAACTCTGTGGGGTGGACACATCGACAACACAAGAGTGACCGACATATAAACACTTCCGAGACAACGATAACTAATGGCTTTTTTTGTTTGTCCTTTCAGAACAAAGTTCACTCCTGGGATTATCTCT
>NW_024715513.1:0-7198 GCF_018991925.1 Homarus americanus
ATATTTATGTGGGGTGGATTATGGGGGTACAAAAACCTCTCCCATATCTATAGGGGGTGGATTAAGGCGTACAGAAACCTCTCCCATATTTATGGGGGGTGGATTATGGGGTACAGAAACCTCTCCCATATTTATGTCGGGTGGATTATAGGGTACAGAAACCTCTCCCATATTTATGTGGGGTGGATTATGGGGTACAGAAATCCCTCCCATATTTATGGGGGGTGGATTATAGAGTACAGAAACCTCTCCCATATTTATGTGGGGTGAATTAAGGGGTACAGAAACCTCTCCCATATTTATTAGGAGTGGATTATGGGGTATAGAAACCTCTCCCATATTTATGTGGGGTGGATTATGGGGTACAGAAACCTCTCCCATATTTATGGGAGTGGATTATGGGGTACAGAATCCTATCCCATATTTATGGGGGTGGATTATGGGGTACAGAAACCTCTCCCATATTTATGTGGGGTGGATTATGGGGTACAGAAACCTCTCCCATATTTATGTGGGGTGGATTATGGGGTACAGAAAACTCTCCCATATTTATGGGGGGTGGATTATGGGGTACAGAAACCTCTCCCATATTTATGTCGGGTGGATTATAGGGTACAGAAACCTCTCCCACATTTATGTGGGGTGGATTATGGGGTACAGAAACCTCTCCCATATTTATGTGGGGTGGATTATGGGGTACAGAAACCTCTCCCATATTTATGTGGGGTGGATTTTGGGGTACAGAAACCTTTCCCATATTTATGGGGGTGGATTATGGGGTACAGAAACCTCTCCCATAACTATGGGGGTTGGATTATGGGGTACAGAAACCTTTCCCATATTTATGGGGGGTGGATTATGGGGTACAGAAACCTCTCCCATATTTATGTGGGGTGGATTATGGGGTACAAAAACCTCTCCCATATTTATGGCGGGTGGATAAAGGGGTACAGAAACCTCTCCCATATTTATGAGGGTTAGATTAATGGGTACAGAAACCTCTCCCATATATATGTGGGGTGGATTATGGGGTACAGAAACCTCTCCCATATTTATGGGGGGTGGATTAAGGGGTACAGAAATCTCTCCCATATTTATGTCGGGTGGATTATGGGGTACAGAAACCTCTCCCATATTTATGTCGGGTGGATTATGGGGTACAGAAACCTCTCCCATATTTATGGGGGGTGGATTATGGAGTACAGAAACCTCTCCCATATTTATGTTGGGTGGATTATAGGGCACAGAAACCTCTCCCATATTTATGTGGGGTGGATTATGGGGTATAGAAACCTCTCCCAAATTTATGTTGGGTGGATTATGGGGTACAGAAACCTCTCCCATATTTATGTCGGGTGGATTATAGGGTACAGAAACCTCTCCCATATTGATGTCGGGTGGATTATGGGGTACAGAAACCTCTCCCATATTTATAGGGCGTGGATTATGGGGTCCAGAAACCTCTCCCATATTTATGTCGGGTGGATTATAGGGTACAGAAACCTCTCCCATATTTATGTGGGGTGGATTATGGGGTACAGAAACCTCTCCCGTATTTATGTGGGGTGGATTATGGGGTACAGAAACCTCTCCTAAATTTATGTGGGGTGGATTATGGGGTACAGAAACCTCTCCCATATTTATGGGGGGTGGATTAACGGATACAGAAATCTCTCCCATATTTATGTTGGGTGGATTATAACAGAAACCTCTCCCATATTTGTGTCGGGGTGGATTATGGGGTACAGAAAAAATCTCCCATATTTATGTCAGGTGATTATGGGTACAGAAACCTCCCATATTTATGGGGGTGATTATGGGTACAGAAACCTCCTATATTTATGGGGGGTGGATTATGGGGCACAGAAACCTCTCCCATATTTATGTCGGGTGGATTATGGGGCACAGAAAAATCTCCCATATTTATGTGGGGAGGATTATGGGGTACAGAAACCTCTACCATATTTATGTCGGGTGGATTATGGGGTACAGAAACCTCTCCCATATTTATGTCGGGTGGATTATAGGGTACAGAAACCTCTCCCATATTTATGTCGGGTGGATTATGGGGTACAGAAACATCTCCCATATTTATGGGGCGTGGAATATGGGGTACAGAAACCTCTCCCATATTTATGTCGGGTGGATTATAGGGTACAGAAACCTCTCCCATATTTATGTTGGGTGGATTATGGGGTACAGAATCCTCTCCCATATTTATGTGGGGTGGATTATGGGGTACAGAAACCTCTCCCATATTTATGTGGGGTGGATTATGGGGTATAGAAACCTCTCCCATATTTATGGGGTGGAATATGGGGTACAGAAACCTCTCACAAATTTATGTGGGGTGGATTATGGGGTACAAAACCTCTCCCATATTTATGGGGGGTGGATTATGGTGTACAGTAACCTCTCCCATATTTATGTGGGGTGGATTATGGGGTACAGAAACCTCTTCCATAAATATGTGGGGTGGATTATGGGGTACAGAAACCTCTCCCATATTTATGGGGGTGGATTATGGGGTACAAAAACATCTCCCATATTTGTGGGGCGTGGATTAAGGGGTACAGAAACCTCACCCATATTTATGGGGGGTGGATTATGGGGTACAGAAACCTCTCCCATATTTATGTCGGGTGGATTATGGGGTACAGAAACCTCTCCCATATTTATGGGGGGTGGATTAAGGGGTACAGAAACCTCTCCCATATATATGGGGGGTGGATTAAGGGGTACAGAAACCTCTCCCATATTTATGGGGGGTGGGTTATGGGGTACATAAGCCTCTCCCATATTTATGTGGGGTGGATTATGGGGTACAGAACCCTCTCCATATTTATGGGGTGGATTATGGGGTACAGAGCCTCTCCCATATTTATGTGGGTGGATTATGGGGTACAGAAACCTCTCCCATATTTATGTCGGGTGGATTATGGTGTACGGAAACCTCTCCCATATTTATGGGGCGTGGATTATGGGGTACAGAAACCTCTCCCATATTTATGTCGGGTGGATTATAGGGCACAGAAACTTCTCCGATATTTATGTGGGGTGGATTATGTAGTACAGAAACCTCTCCCATATTTAAGTCGGGTGGATTATGGGGTACAGAAACCTCTCCCATATTTTTGTCGTGTGGATTATGGGGTACAGAAACCTCTCCCATATTCATGGGGGGTGGATTAAGGGGTACAGAAACCTCTCCCATATTTATGTGGGTGGATTATGGGGTACTAAAACCTCTCCCATATTTATGGCGGGAGGATAAAGCGGTACAGAAACCTCTCCCATATTAATGGGGTTGGATTAAGGGGAAAAGAAACCTCTCCCATATTTACGGGGGGTGGGTTATGGGTACAGAATCATCTCCCATATTTATGTGGCGTGGATTATGGGGTACAGAAACCTCTCCCATATTTATGGTTGGTGGATTAAGGGGTACAGAAACCTCTCCCATATTTATGGGGGTGGATTATGGGGTACAGAAACCTCTCCCATATTTATGTCGGGTGGATTATGGGTTACAGAAACCTCTCCCATATTTATGTCCAGTGGATTATGGGGTACAGAAACCTCTCCCATATTTATGGGGCGTGGATTATGGGGTACAGAAACCTCTCCCATATTTATGTCGGGTGGATTATAGGGTACAGAAACCTCTCCCATATTTATATGGGGTGGATTATGGGGTACAGAAACCTCTCCCATATTTATGTGGGGTGGATTATGGGGTACAGAAAGCTTTCCCATATTTATGGGGGGTGGATTAAGGGGGTACAGAAACCTCTCCCATACTTATGGGGGATGGATTATGGGGTATAGAAACCTCTCCCATATTTATGTCGGGTGGATTATGGGGTACAGAAACCTATCCCATATTCATGTCGGGTTGATTATGGGGTACAGAAACTTCTCCCATATATATGTGGGGTGGATTATGGGGTACAGAAACCTCTCCCATATTTATGTCGGGTGGATTATGGGGTACAAAAACCTCTCCCATATTTATGGCGGGTGGATAAAGGCGTACAGAAACCTCTCCCATATTTATGGGGGTTGGATTAAGGGGTACAGAAACCTCTCCCATATTTATGGGGAATTAGTTCTTAGAATTACAGAAACCTCTCCCATATTTATGGGGGAATATAAAATTGCATAAACCTCTCCCATATTTATGTGGGGTGGATTATGGGGTACAGAAACCTCTCCCATATTTATGTGGGGTGGATTATGGGGTACAGAAACCTCTCCGAAATTTATGTTGGGTGGATTATGGGGTACAGAAACCTCTCCCATATTTATGTCGGGTGGATTATAGGGTACAGAAACCTCTCCCATATTGATGTCGGGTGGATTATTGGGTACATAAGCCTCTCCCATATTTATGGGGCGTGGATTATGGGGTACAGAAACCTCTCCCATATTTATGTCGGGTGGATTATGGGGTACAGAAACCTCTCCCATATTTATGTCGGGTGGATTATGGGGTACAGAAACCTCTCCCATATTTATGTCGGGAGGATTATTGGGTACAGAAACCTACCCCATATTTATGGGGGGTGCATTATGGGGTACAGAAACCTCTCCCATATTTATGTCGGGTGGATTATGGGGTACAGAAACCTCTCCCATATTTATGGTGGGTGGATAAAGGGGTACAGAAACCTCTCCCATATTTATGGGGGTTGGATAAAGGGGTACAGAAACCTCTCCAATATTTATGGGGGTTGGATTAAGGGGTACAGAAACCACTCCCATATTTATGGGAGGTGGATTATGGGGTACAGAAACCTCTCCCATATTTATGTCGGGTGGACTATGGGGTACAGTAACATCTCCCATATTTATGTGGGGTGGATTACAAGGTCAGAAATCTCTCCCATATTTATGTGGGGTGGATTATGGGGTACAGAAACCTCTCCCATATTTATGTGGGGTGGATTATGGGGTACAGAAACCTCTCCCATATTTATGTGGGGTGGATTTTGGGGTACAGAAACCTTTCCCATATTTATGGGGGTGGATTATGGGGTACAGAAACCTCTCCCATAACTATGGGGGTTGGATTATGGGGTACAGAAACCTTTCCCATATTTATGGGGGGTGGATTATGGGGTACAGAAACCTCTCCCATATTTATGTGGGGTGGATTATGGGGTACAAAAACCTCTCCCATATTTATGGCTGGTGGACAAAGGGGTATAGAAACCTCTCCCATTTTTATGGGGGTTGGATTAAAAGGTACAGAAACCTCTCCCATATATATGGGGATGGATTATGGGGTACAGAAACCTCTCCCATATTTATGTCGGGTGGATTATGGGGTACAGAAACGTCTCCCATATTTATGTGGGGTGGATTATGGGGTACAGAGACCTCTCCCATATGTGTGTCGAGTGGATTATGGGGTACAGAAACCTCTCCCATATTTATGGGGGGTGGATTATGGGGTACAGAAACCTCTCCCATATTTATGGGGGTGGATTATGGGCACAGAAACCTCTCCCATATTTATGTGGGGTGGATTATGGGGTAGCAGAAACCTCTCCCATATTTATGGGGGGTGGATTAAGGGGTACAGAAACCTCTCCCATATATATGGGGGGTAGATTAAGGGGTAGAGAAACCTCTCCCATATTTATGGGGGGTGGGTTATGGGGTACATAAGCCTCTCCCATATTTATGTGGGGTGGCTTATGGGGTACAGAAACCTGTCCCATATTTATGTCGGGTGGATTATGGGATACAAAAACCTCTCCCATATTTATGTCGGGTGGATTATGGGGTACAGAAACCTCTCCCATATTTATGTCGGGAGGATTATGGGGTACAGAAACCTCTCCCATATTTATGGGGGGTGCATTATGGGGTACAGAAACCCTTCCCATATTTCTGTCGGTTGGATTATAGGGTACAGAATCCTCTCCCATATTTATGTGGGGTGGATTATGGGGTACAGAAACCTCTCCCATACATATGGAGGGTGGATTATAGGGTACAGAAACCTCTCTCATATTTTTGGGGGGGTGGATTATGGGGTACAGAAACCTTTCCCATATTTATGTGGGGTGGATATGGGGTACTAAAACCTCTCCCGTATTTATGGTGGGTGGATAAAGGGGTACAGAAACCTCTCCCATATTTATGGGGGTTGGATTAAGGGGTACAGAAACCACTCCCATATATATGGGAGGTGGATTATGGGGTACAGAAACCTCTCCCATATTTATGTCGGGTGGATTATGGGGTACAGTAACATCTCCCATATTTATGTGGGGTGGATTATGGGGTACAGAAACCTCTCCCATATTTATGGGGGGTGGATTAAGGGGTACAGAAACCTCTCCGATATTTATTGGGGGTGGAGTATGGGGTACAGAAACCTCTCCCATATTTATGTCGGGTGGATTATAGGGTATAGAAACCTCTCCCATATTTATGTGGGGTGGATTATGGGGTACAGAAACCTCTCCCACATTTGTGGGGGGTGGATTATGGGGTACATAAACCTTTCCCATATTTATGGGGTGGATTATGGGGTACAGAAACCTCCCATAATTATGGGGAAGTATCATGGGGTACAGAAACCTTTCCCATATTTATGGGGGATGGATTATGGGGTACAGAAACCTCTCCCATATTTATGTGGGGTGGATTATGGGGTACAAAAACCTCTCCCATATTTATGGCGGGTGGATAAAGGGGTACAGAAACCTCTCCCATATTTATGGGGGTTAGATTAATGGTTACAGAAACCTCTCCCAAATTTATGTGGGCTGAATTATGGGGTACAGAAACCTCTCCCATATTTATTGGGGGTGGATTAAGGGGTACAGAAATCTCTCCCATATTTATGTCGGGTGGGTTATGGGGTACAGAAACCTCTCCCATATTTATGTCGGGTGGATTATGAGGTACAGAAACCTCTCCCATATTTATGGGGGGTGGATTATGGGGTACAGAAACCTCTCCCATATTTATGTTGGGTGGATTATAGGGCACAGAAACCTCTCCCATATTTATGTGGGGTGGATTATGGGGTACAGAAACCTTTCCCATATGTATGGGGGGTAAATTATGGGGTACAGAAACCTCTCCCATATTGATGTCGGGTGGATTTTGGGGTACAGAAACCTCTCCCATATTTATGGGGCGTGGATTATGGGGTCCAGAAACCTCTCCCATATTTATG
>NW_024715514.1:0-67678 GCF_018991925.1 Homarus americanus
CTGGGAGTGTCAAAGGTGTACATGGGAGTCTCAGAGGTGTACCTGGGAGTGTCAGAGGTGTACCTGGGGGTGTCAGGAGGTGCACTTGGGAGTGCCTGAGGCAGGCACCTGGGAGGTGAGAAGGGGCCCTGGGAGTGTCCTGTACCTGGGAGGCCGAGGTGCACCTGAGAGGCCGGAGGTGTTCCTGGGAGGTCAGAGGGGTGCACCTGGGAGGTTGGGGTACCTGGAGTGTCAGAGGTGACCAGGCAATGTCTGTGAGTACTTGGGAGTGCTCAAAGGTGTACCTGGGAGGTCAGAGGTGTACCTGAGAGTGTTGAGGTGCACCTGGGAGGTCAGAGGTGCAACCTGAGAGGTCGGAGATATAACAGGAGGCCAGTGAAGTTCCGGGCGTCCTGCGTACCTGGAATATCGGAGGTGTACCTGGGAATATCGGAGGTGGAGTGTCAGAGGTGTACCTGGGAGTGTCGGAGGTGTACCTGGGATTGTAACAGGAGTACCTGGGATTTTCAGAGGTGTACCTGGCAGTCAGAGGTGTACCTCGGAGAGTCAGATATGTACCTGGAAGTGTCAGAGGTGTACCTGGGAGTGTCAGAGGTGTAAGGGGGAGTGTCTGAGGTGTACCTGGCAGTGTCGGAGGTGTAGTTGGGAGTGTCAGAGGTGTACCTTGGAGTGTCAGAGGTGTACCTGGGAGTGTCAGAGATGCACCTGGGAGTGTCAGAGGTGTACCAGGGAGTGTCTGAGGTGTATCTGGGAGTGTCAGAGGTGTACCAGGGAGTGTCAGAGGTCTACCTGGGAGTATGAGAGGTGTACCTGGGAGTGTCACAGGAGTGCCTGGGAATGTCACAGGTATACCAGGGAGTGTCAGTGAATTACCTGGGAGTCTCAAAGGTGTACATGGAAGTATCGGAGGTGTACCTGGGAATATCGGAGGTGCACCTGGGAATATCGGAGGTATACCAGGGAGTGTCAGAGGTGTACCTAGGAGTCTCAGAGGTGAACCAAAGAGTGTCAGAGGAGTACCTGGGAGTATCGGAGGTGTACCTGGGAGTGTCAGAGAAGTACCAGGGAGTGTCACAGGAGGACCTGGGAGTGTGAGAGGTGTACCTGGGAGTGTAAGAGGTGTACCTAGGAGTGTCTGAGGTGTACCTGGGAGTGTCAGAGATGTACCTGGGAGTGTCAGATGTGTATCTGGGAGTATGAGAGGTGTACCTGGGAGTGTACCTAACCTAACCTAACCTAACCTAACCTAACCTCTAACACTGAAAATCAGTGTTTTGAAAAAAAATTTAGCGTTTTTCGTGAAAAGAAGATAAAAATAAGTAAAATACATTGGTTTTCATCAAAAACTGAGTGTTTTTCGTGAAAAGAAGTAAAACTAACTGAAATTCACCTAACCTAACCTAACCTAACCTAACCTAACCTAACCTAACCTAACCTAACCTAACCTAACCCAACCTAACCCAACCCAACCCAACCCAAACCAACCTAATCTAACTTAACCTAACCTAACCTGACTTAACCTAACCTAATTTCATTTGGCCTCTAACTCCAATCTAATTTAATTCTTAATCTCCCAACTCTAAGTTACTCCACCTGTCCTGGTCTCCTTCTAGCTGTCCCACCTCCATCCCAATTAACCTTACCCAACCTAACTCTAACCTCAACTGAATCCTGGTCTCTGCCTAATCTGAATACTAATTCTGTTCTAATTTCCAATTTGCTCTGTTCCAATTCATTCCATCCTAACCTAACTCTAACTCTAATTCTAACCCAACCTAACCTAGGTTAGGTTAGGTTTGGTTAAGGAATTTTAGTTAGTTTTACTGTTTTAGATAAAACCAATGGTTTTTACTTATTTTTATTTTCACGGAAACTCTTAATTTCTTTCAAAACTGATTTTCAGCAAGCAGAGGTTAGTTAGGCTAGGTTAGGTTGCTAGGGTTAGGCTAGTTAGCAGGTTTAGCAGGGTTGTGCTAGGTTGTGCCAGGGGTTAGCTCTGGCTGCTGGGGCTGTGCTGGGTTCTGGGCTGGGTTGCCAGGTTGCCAGGGGTTAGTTTTAGGCTGCTAGGGTCAGGGAAGCTAGGTTAGTTGTGTTGTGTTAGTATTGAGTTAGGCTAGGTTAGGCTACGTTAGGTTAGGTTAGGGCTTGGTTAGGTTAGGTTAGGTGAATTTCAGTTAGTTTTACTTTTCAAGGAAAACACTCTATTTTAGATGAGTGTATTTTATTTAGTTTCTACTTTTCTCGAAAAACATAGCGGAAAAACGCTGAATTTTAAAAAACACTGTTTTTAGTGTTGTTCTTATTTTTTTAGATGAGCCTTTGTTTTCTGTTGAAGAACACTGTTTCAAAGTTAGTTTTACTTTTTTCACAAGCAAAATATTTGTTTTAGATGAAAAATCAGTGTATTTTAATTTATTTCTACCTTCTTTTCACGAGAACGCTTAAATACTTTTCAAAACACTGATTTTCAGTGTTAGAAAGTGTCATTAGGTTAGATAGGCACAACGGCACACCTCTGACAGGCTCCCAGGTACACCTCTGACACTCCCCAGGCACACTGACACCACAGGCACACCCCAGACACCCCCACACCCTCTGACACACCCCAGCAGGACACCTCACTCCCCTGGTTCTCCCCTGACACCCCAGGTACACCTCAGACACCCCAGGTACACCCCAGACACTCCCAGGTACACCTGACACTCCCCAGGTACATTTCCAGACACCCTAGTGCCACCTCCTCACACCCTGGTCCTCCCACACCCCTGGCCCCCATGACCCCCAGGCACACCTCAGACACTCCCAGGCACACCTCAGACACTGCCAGGTAAATCCCAGACACTCCCAGCACACCTCTGACACCTCAGGCACCTGCTGACACTTCCAGGCAATTCTCTGACACTGCATGTACAAATTCCCGACACTCCCAGGCACACCTCTGACACCCCAGTACTCCACAGACACCCCTGGCACACCCTGACACCCCCAGGCACACCTCTGACACTTGTGCACCTGGGGCTGACACTGCCAGGCACACCTCTGACACTTCCAGGTACACCTCTGACACCCAGGCACACCCTCTGACACTCCCTGGCCTTACACTCCCAGGTACACTTCTGACACTCCCCAGGCACTCCTGCCGACACTGCCAGGCACACCCTCTCTGACACTGCCAGGTACACCTTCGACACTTCCAGGCACACCTCTGACACTCCCCAGGCATGCCTTGACACCCCAGGCACTCCACTGACATTCCTGGCACACCTCTGACACTCCCAGGCACTGCTGACACTGCCAGGTACACCTCTGACACTGCCAGGTACACCTCTGACACTCCCAGGTACTCTGTGATAATTCCAGGCAATAACCTCCTGACACTCCCAGGCACATCGCTGACAGTCCCAGCACCCCTCTGACAGTCCCAGGCACACCACTGATACTCCCAGGCACACTGATACTCCTAGGTAAACCTGACACCCCAGGTACCTCTGACACTCTTTGGTTCACCTCTGAACTCCCAGGCCACCTCTGACACCCCTGGCATGGCCTCCGATATTCCCAGGTGCACCTTGAAAATTCCAAGGTACTCCTCCTGACACTTCCATGTACACCTTTGAGACCCCAGGTACTCCACTGACACCCTGGTATGTGGGCCTGTGACATCTCTTTGCAAGCACTCCCTCTGACACCCCAGGCACACCCTCTCATACCCCAGGTACACACATCTCACACCCCTGGTACAACTCTGACACTCCCCAGATACACCCCAGACACTCCTGTACACCTCTGACACTCCCAGGCACATCTCTGACACTCCCAGGTACACTCCCCTGACACTTCCAGGTACATATCTTATAATCGAGGTGGCACCCCTGACTGCCAGGTACACCCCTGAAAATCCCAGGTGACTCCTGTTACATTCCCCAGGCACACCTCCGACACTCCCAGGTACACACCTCTGACACTCCCCAGGCACACCTCCGATATTCCCAGGTACACTCCGATATTCCCAGGTACACCTCCGATACTCCCCAGGGTACACCTTGAGACTCCCAGGTACTCACATCGTGACACCCTCTGGTATACCTCTGACATTCCCAGGTACACCTCTGACACTTGTGTACACCCTCTACACTCCCCAGGTACACTTCTCACACTCCCAGATACACCTCCGACACTGCCAACCAGGTACACCTCCGACACTCCCAGGTACACCTCTGACACTCCCAGGTACACCTCCGATATTCCCAGGTACACCTCCGATATTCCCAGTACACCTCCGATACTCCCAGGTACACCTTGAGACTCCCAGGCACTTCACTGACACTCCCCTGGTATACCTCTGACATTCCCAGGTACACCTCTGACACCCAGCACACCTCTCTGATACTCCCAGGCACACTTCTCACACCCCCAGATACACCTGACACTGCCAAGTACACCCTGACACCCCAGGTAACTTTACACTCCCAGGTACACCTCCGACACTCTCAGGTACACCCCTCTGACACCCAGGCACACCTCTGACACTCCCAAGTACTCCACAGACATTCCCTGGTACACCTCTGACACTCCCAGGTACACCGACACTCGTACACTTCTTACACTCCCAGGTACACCTCCGACACCCCAAGTACACCTCTGACCCCAGGAACACCTGACCCTCCTCAGGTACACCTCTGAAACTCCTAGGTAAACCCGAGACACCCCAGGTACACATCTCACACCCCTGGTCCTCCCTGTGACACTCCCCTGGTACTTCTCTGACACCCCAGGTACACCAGACACCCAGGCACATCTCAGACATCCCAGGCACACCTCTGACACTCCCAGGTACACTGACACTGCCAGGTACCTCTGACACTCCATGTACACCTCCGACACCCCAGGTACACCTCTGACACTCCCCAGGTACTCCACAGACACTCCCCTGGTACACCTCTGACACTTCCAGGTACTCCGGCACTGCCAGGTACACCTCTGACACTCCAGGTACACTTCTGACACTCCCCGGTACACCGCTGAAACTCCCAGGTACACTTCTCACACTCCCAGGTACACCTCCGACACCCCAGGTACACCTCTGACACTCCTAGGTACACCCTCTGACACTCCCCTGGCACACCTCCGACGCTCCCAGGTACACCTCTGACACTCCCAGGTACACCTCTGACACTCTCATTTACTCCACTACCATTCCCTGGTACACCTCTGACACTCATGCACCCTTTGTCACTCCCTGACACCTCAACACTCCCAGGTACTGCTGACACTGCCAGGTACACCCTGACACTCCCAGGTACACCTCTGACACCCCAGGTACACCCTGACACTCCCAGGTACACCTCCGATATTCCAGGTACACCTCCGATATTCCCAGGTACACCTCCGATACTCCCAGGTAAACCTTCGAGACTCCCAGGTACTTCACTGACACTCCCTGGTATTCCTCTGACATTCCCAGGTACACCTCTGACACTCTTCAGGTCATTTCATTTAACCTAACCCAACCTAACCTAACCTAACCTAACCCAATTCTGGTTCCAACTCCACTTGGTCTAACCTGGTCCAACTCAAACCAAATCAACTCATCTCCATTACCTGGTTCTGGCCTTAGTCATTCTGTTCTAATTCCACCCCTGAACAATTTGGATCGTAATTCCAGTCAAACTCATCCCAAATCAGTATTCTAACTATATTCCAACCTAACCCAATTCCACCTAATTTAACCCAACCTAACCTAGGTTAGGTTAGGTTAGGTTAAGTGAATTTTAGTTAGTTTTACTTCTTTTCACGAAAAACACTCAGTTTTAGATGAAAACCAATGTATTTGACTTATTTTCATCTTCTTTCACGGAAAACGCTTATTTTTTTCAAAAACACTGATTTTGTGTTAGAGGTTAGGTTAGGTTAGGTTAGGTTAGGTTAGGTTAGGTTAGGTTAGGTTAGGTTAGGTTAGGTTAGGTTTGCTTATGTTAGGTTAGGTTAGATTAGTCAGAGTTAGGGTTAGGTTAGCTTAGGTTAGGTTAGGTTAGCTAGGTTAGCTAGATTAGGTTAGGTTAGTTAGGGTTGTGGTTAGTTAGGTTAGGGTTTTGGTTAGGTTAGTTAGGTTAGGCTTGGTTAATTTTAGTTAGTCTTACTTTTCACGAAAAACACTCAGTTTTAGATAAAACCAATGTATTTTACTTTTTTTATCTTCTTTCACAGAAAACCTTAATTTCTTTTCAAAACTTATTTTCAGTGTTAGAGGTTAGGTTAGTTAGGTTAGGTTAGGTTAGGTTTAGGTTAGGTTAGGTTACGTTAGTTAGGTTAGGTTAGGTTTGGTCGGCTGGTTTCGGTTGCTGGGTTAGTTAGAAGTAGGTTAGAAGGTGTTAGGTTAGGTTAGGTTAGGTTAGGTTAGGGTTAGATTAGGTTAGGTTAGGTAAGGTTAGGTTTGGTTAGGTTAGGTTATGTGAATTTCAGTTAGTTTTACTTTTTTCACGGAAAATACTCAATTTAGATGAAAAGTAGTGTATTTATTCTAGTTTTTACTTTTCGAAAAACACTCTGGAAAACGCTGAATTTCCTTGAAAACACTGTTTTTTAGTAAGTTGTACTTATTTTTTAGGATGAGTCCTTGTTTTCTGTTGAAGAACACTGTTTTGGGAGTTAGTTTTACTTCTTTTCACAAAAACACTAGTTTTAGATGAAAATCAGTATTTTACTTATTTCTACCTTTCTTTCACGGAGAACGCTTAATTTTTTCAAAAACACTGATTTTCAGTGTTAGAGGTTGGGTAGGTTAGATCCCAGGTACACCTTCTGACACTGCACACCTCCGACACTGCACACCCAGACACTCTCTGACATCTCAGGTACACCTCACCCATATTTCAGGCAGACACTCAGTTCTGACACTCCAGGCACATTCTCAGACATTCCTAGGCACACCTCTCACACCCCCTGGCTCTCTCAGACACTCCTGGTCTTCGACTCCCAGGTTTCCTGCACACTCAGATACCCAGCCACACCTCCAGCACACCTCTGACACTGCCAGGTACACTGCTGACACTGCGCATTTCTCTGACTCCATGTACACTCTGTGCCTTTCTGACACTCCCAGCCCACAGACTGTACTCTGACATTCCAGGCACACTCTGACTAGTATCGCTGACACTGCCAGGACACCTCTGACACAGTTTCGACACTCCCAGGTACACCTTCTCGGCCACCTGACACTTGCAGTCTGACACTCCAGGTACACCTCTGACACTCTCATTTACTCAACTAAATTCTGTCTCTGACACCTCTAGGCATTTGTCACCCCTGACACACACCCACACCCAGGTGCTCCACAGCCAGGTACACCTCTGACATTGCAGCACCTCTGACACCCCAGGCACACCTTGACAGTCCCAGGCTCCACTGACTTTGGTTTCTGACATTCTGCACACTGCTGACACAGGTCACCTCTGCCAGGCACTTCTGACACTCCCAGGCTCAGACTCCCAGGTTCTCCTGACATCCAGGGCCACCTCCTGACACCTGCCAGTACCTGGGAGTGTCGGAGGTGTACCTGGCAGTGTTAGAGGTGTACTTGGGAGTGTCAGAGGTATACCTGGGAGTGTCAGCGGTGTACCTATGAGTGTCAGAGGAGTACCTGAGATTGTCAGAGGTGTACCTGGCAGTGTGAGAAGTGTACCTGGGAGTGTCAGAGGTGTACCTGGGAGTGTGAGAAGTGTACCTGGGAGGCCAGAGGTGTACCTGGGAGTGTCGGAGGTGTACTTGGGAGGTCAGAGGTGTACCAGGAATGTCAGTGGAGTACTTGGGGGTGTCAGAGGTGTACCTGGGAGGTCAGAGGTGTACCTGAGAGTGTCGGAGGTGTACCTGGAGTGTCAGAGGTGCACCTGGGAGGTCGGAGGTACCTGGAGGAAGTGTACCTGGGAGGTCAGAGGTGTACTTGGTGTCGCAGGTGTACCTGGGAGGGAGAAGTGTACCTGGGAGTATCAGAGGTGTACCTGGGAGGTCAAGAGGTGTACCTGGGAATGTCAGAGGTATACCAGGAGGTCAGTGAAGTACCTGGGAGTTCCAAAGGTGTACCTGGGAGTATCGGAGGTGTACCTGGGAATATCGGAGGTGTACCTGGGAATATCGGAGGTGTATCAGGAGTGTCAGAGGGTACCTGGGTGTCTCAGAGGTGAACCAGAGTGTCAGAGGAGTACCTGGGAGTGTGGAGAGGTGTACCTGGGAGGTGAGAAGTGTACCTGAGAGGCCGGAGGTGTTCCTGGAGTGTCGGAGGTGTACCTGATAGTGTCAGCGGTGTACCTCGGAGTGTCAAAGGTGTACATGGGAGTCTCAGAGGTGTACCTGGGAGTGTCAGAGGTGTACCTGGGAGGTCAGAGGTGTACTTGGGAGTGTCGGAGGTGTACCTGGGAGTGTGAGAAGTGTACCTGGAGTGCCTCGTGTACCTGGGAGTGTCAGAGGTGTACCTGAGAGGGTCGGAGGTGTTCCTGGGAGTGTCAGAGGGCACCTGGGAGTGTCGGAGGTGTACCTGGATTGTAAGAAGTGTACCTGGGATTGTCGGAGGTGTACCTGGGAGTGTCAGAGGTGTACCAGGAATGTCTGTGAGTACTTGGGAGTGTCAGAGGTGTACCTGGGAGTGTCAGAGGTACCTGCAAGTGTCGGAGGTGTACCTGGAGTGTCAGAGGTGTACCTGGGAGTGTCGGAAGTGTACCTGGGAGTGTAAGAAGGTACCTGAGAGTGTCAGAGGTAGGTGTACTTGGCAGTGTCCAGGTGGCACCTGGGAGTGTGAAGTGCCTGGGGTATCAGAGGTGTACCTAAGTGTCAGAGGTGTACCTGGGAATGTCAGTATACCAGGGAGTGTCAGTGAAGTACCTGGGAGTCTCAAGGTGTGCCTGGGAGTATCGGAGGGTGTACCTGGGAATATCGGAGGTATACCTGGGAATATCGGAGGTGTGCCTGGGAGTGTCAGAGGTGTACCTGGGAGTGTCGGGAGGTGTACTGGGAGTGTAACAGGAGTACCTGGGATTTTCAGAGGTGTGCCTGGCAGTCAGGGGGTGTGCCTCAGGTGTCAGATGTGTACCTGGAAGTGTCACAGGAGGACCAGGGGAGTGTGAGAGGTGTGCCGGGAGTGTGAGAGGTGTGCCTAGGAGTGTCTGAGGTGTACCTGGGAGTGTCAGGGTGAACCTGGGGTGTCTGGGGTGTGCCTGGAGTGTCTGAGTGTGTACCTGGGGTGTGAGAAGTGTGCCTGGGGAGTATTTGGGGTGTGCCTGGGGAGTGTCTGGGGTGTGCCTCAGGTGTCTGGGGTGTACCTGGGAGTGTCAGGTGTACCAGGGAAGTGTCAGTGGAGTACCTGGGGAGTGTCAGAGGTGTACCTGGGAGTGTCGGGTGTACATGGGTGTCAGAGGAGTACCTGGCCGTGTCAGCGGTGTACCTGGGAGTGTCAGGGGGAGAACCAGGGAGTGAGAGGGTGTACCTGGGAATCTCAGAGGTGTAATGGGGGAGTGTCTGGGGTGTGCCTGGGAGTGTCAGGGGAGAACCAGGGAGTAGAGAGGTGTATCTGGGAATGTAGAGGGGTGTAATGGGGAGTATCTAAGGTGTACCTGGCAGTGTCAGAAGTGTACCTGCAGGAGTGTCAGAGGTGTGCCTGGGGAGTATCAGGGGGTGTGCCTGGAAGTACCCTATCCTAATAATAACCTCTAACACACTGAAATCAGTGTTTTTGAAAGAATTTAACGTTCTCCAATGAAAGAAGATAAAATAAGTAAAAAAAATACTTTGGTTTTTCATCCCCACTAAAGCCGGTGTTTTTCGTGAAAAAAGTAAAACTAAGTAAAATACACGGTTTTCATCTAAAACTGAGTGTTTTTTGTGAAAAAGAAATAAAACTAACTTCAAAAAACAGTGTTCTTCAACAGAAAACAAAGGCTCATCCTAAAAAATAAGTACAACACAAAAAAACAATTTTTCCAAGGAAATTCAGCGTTTTTCCGTGAGAGTGTTTTTTCGTGAAAAAGAAGTAAAACTAACTAAAATTCACCTAACTAACCTAACCTAACCTGTCTAACTTCTTCAACCTAACCAAACCTAACTAACCTAACCTGCTTAACCTAGCCTAACCTAACCCTAACCTAATCTAACCTAACCTAACTAACCCTAACCTAACCTAATCTAACCTAACCTAATCTAACCTAACCTAACCTAACCTAACTAAGCTAACCTAATCTAACCTAACCTAACCTAACGTAATCTAACCTAACCTAAGCTAACCTAACCTAGCCTAACCTAACCTAATAACCTAGCTTACAAGCTAACTAACCTAACCTAACCTAACGTAACCTATTACCATCCTCTAACACTGAAATCAGTGTTTTGAAAAGAAATTACGCGTTTTCCGTGAAAGATGGCTCAGTCAAATACATTGGTTTTCATCTAAAACTGTGTGTTTTCGTGAAAAGAAATAAAACTAACTAAAATTCACTTAACCTAACCTAACCTAACCTAGGTTAGGTTTGGATTAGAATGGGATGGGAGTTAAACAGAATTAGAGTTAATTGAACAGGTTGGAGATAGAACCAAATTAGAATAGAATTAGAATAGAATTGGAATTGAATGGAAATGAAACCTAGATGGATTTTACTTCTTTTCACGAAAAACACTCCAGTTTTAGATAAAACCAAAGAGTATTTTACTTATTTTTGTATCTTCTTTTTTCTGAAAACGCAGAAATTTCTTTTCAAAACAGTGATTTTCAGTGTTAAAGGATTAGGTTAGAGTTGGAAGTTAAATTAAACCAGAATAGATAGAATTAGGTTAAGTGGAAATGGAATGAGTTGGAGTTCGTTGGAGTTAGGTTGGAGTTGGAATGGAATTGGAATTCAGTTAGGTTAGGTGCTTTCAGGTTGGGTGAAGATGGATGGTTTGGTTTGGGTTGGAACAGGTTGTTGGGGACCAGGTTGGGTTAGATAGGTTAGGTTGGGTTAGGTTGGGTTACGTTGGGTTACGTTAGTTTAGGTTAGGTTAGGTTAGGTTAAGGTTAGGTTAGGTTAGGTTAGGTTAGGTTAGATTAGGTTAGATTAGGTTGGGTTGGGTTGGGTTGGGTTGGTTGGGTTGGGTTAGGTTAGGTTAGGTTGGGTTAGGTTAGGTTAGGTTGGGAGTTGGAATTGATTTTAGTTAGTTTGCTTCTTTTCTGAAATACACTCAGTTTTGATGAAAACCAATGTATTTACTTATTTTTATCTTCTTTTTTCACGAGAACGCTTAAATTCTTTTCAAAACACTTGATTTTTTCAGTGTTAGGGTTAAGGTTAGGTTAGGATAGGTACCTCCCAGGTACACCTCTGATACTCCCAGGTACACCTCACTCTCCCAGGTACCTCCGACACTGCCAGGTGCCTCAGACCTCCCCTTACACCTCTGACCTCCCAGGTACCTCTTTCCTCCCTGGTTCTCCCCTGGCCTCCCAGGTACACCTCAGACACTCCCCATGTGCACCTCAGATACTCCCAGGTACACCTCTGACCTCCCAGGTACACTTCAGACACTCCTGGGTACCTCACCTCCCAGGTACACATCTCACCTCCCTGGTCCTCCTGTGTTGACACCTCCCTGGTACTTCTGACACTCCCAGGTACACCTCGGAATGCTCCCAGGTACCTCAGACACTCCCAGGTACACTTCCACCCTCTGCTTCTCTGACACTCCCAGGTACACCAGATACTCCGCGGCCACTCAGACACCCCAGGCATTACCAGACACCCCAGGCACACCTCTGACACCCCCAGGTACACCGCTGACACTGCCAGGCCCTCTGACACTCCATGAACACCTCCGACATTCCCAGGCATCTGACACTCCCAGGTACTCACAGACACTCCCAGGTACACCTCTGACACTCCCCGGTACACCTCCGACACTCTCAATAACTCCACTAACATTCCCTGGTACACCTCTGACACTTCTTGGTACTGACACCTGCGCACACCTCTGACACTCCCAGGCACACCGCTGACACTCCAGGTGGCACACCTCGATACTCCCAGGTACACCTCCGAGACTCCCAGGCATACCTCTGACACTCCCAGGTACACCCTCAGACACTCCCAGGTAATCCACTGACATTCCCTGGTATTCCTCTGACATTCCCAGGTACACCTCTGAAACTCCCAGGTACACCCTCTGATACTCCCAGGCACACTTCTCACACTCCCAGGTACACCTCCGACACTGCCAAGTACACCCTGACACTCCCAGGTAAACTTCTTACACTCTCAGGTACACCTCTGACACCCCAGGTACACCTCTGACACTCCCAAGTACTCCACAGACATTCCCTGGTACACCTCTGACACTCCCAGGCACACCTCCGACACCCCAGGTACACTTACACTCCCAGGCACACCTCCGACACTCCCAGGTACACCTCTAACACTCCCAAGAACACCTCCGACCCCTCTCAGGTACACCTCTGACACCCCAGGCACACCTGAGACACTCCCAGGTACACATCTCACACTCCCAGGTACACCTCCGACACTCCCAAGTACACCTTGACACTCCCAGGCACACCTCTGACATTCCAGGTACACCGCTGACACTGCCAGGTACTCCTCTGACACTCCATGTACACCTCCGACACTCCCAGGCACACCTCTGACACTCCCATGTACTCCACAGACACCCCTGGTACACCTCTGACACTCCCAGGTACCGCTGACACTGCCAGGTACACCTCTGACACTTCCAGGTACACCTCTGACACTCCCAGGTACACCGCTGGAACTCCCAGGTTCACTTCTCACACTCCCAGGTACACCTCCGACACTCCCAGGTACACCTCTGACACCCCAGGTACACCTCTGACACCCCCTGGTACACCTGACACTCCCAGGTACACCGCTGACACTGCCAGGTACACCTCCGACTCCCAGGTACACCTCCGACACTCCCGGCACACTTCTCACACCCCAGGTACACCTCCGACACTCCCAGGTACACCTCTGACACTTCCAGGTACACGTCCGACACTCCCAGATACACCTCTGACACTCCCAGGTACATCTCTGACACTGCCAGGTACACCTCTGACACTGCCAGGTACACCTCTGAGACTCCCAGGTACTTCTGTGACACCCCTAGGTCACCTCCACCACTCCCAGGTACATCTCTGACAGTCCCAGGTACACCTCCGACACTGCCAGGTACACCCAGACACTTCCCTACACACCCCAGGTACACCTCAGACACTCCCAGGTACACCTCTGACACTCCCAGGTACACCTCAGACACTCCTAGGTACACCTCTGACACTCCCAGGTACATCTCAGACACTCCTAGGTACATCTCAGACACTCCCAGGTACATCTCAGACACTCCTAGGTACACCTCTCACACTCCCAGGTACACATCTCACACTCCCTGGTCATCCTGTGACACTCCCTGGTACTTCTCTGACACTCCCAGGTACACCTCAGACACTCCATGTCCACCTCTGACTCCTAGGTACACCTCCGACACTCCCAGGTACACCCTGACGCTCCAGGAACACCTCCGACCCTCTCAGGTACACCCCTCTGACACTCCCCAGGTACACCTGAGACACTCCCAGGTACACATCTCACACTCCCAGGCACACTTCCACATTCCAAGTACACTCCCGGACACTCTGTGCACACCTCTGACACTCCCCAGGTACACCTGTGAGATTCCCTAATGTACACCCTTTGACACTCCCAGGTGCACATCTGACACTCCCTGGTTCACCTCTGAGACTCCCAGGTACACCTCTGACTCTCAGTACACCTCCAGGTACACCTGATATTTTACTCCGATACTCCCAGGCAATATCCTTGAGACCCCAGGCAATTTTCACTGACACTCCCTGGTATACCTTCGACAGTCCTGCGCTACCCTTCTGACAGTTAAGGCTTCCGGACACCCCTCTTCGTCACTGTCTTCACTCCGGCACACCTCCGACACTCACTGGTAATCTTGACACTCAGGCCTGACACTTTCAGGTACCTCCGACACTCCCAGGTACACTTACATAGGAACACCTCCGACTACTGGATCTCTGACACTCCAGGTAGCACCTCCGACACCTCAGTGTACCTGGGAGTGTCGGAGGCTTACCTGGGAGTGTCGGAGGTGCACCCCAGTGTCAGAGGTGTACTTGGGAGAGTCAGAGGTATACCTGGGAGTGTCAAGTGTACCCATGAGTGTCAGAGGAGTACCTGGGATTGTCAGAGGTGTACCTGGCAGTGTGAGAAGTGTACCTGGGAGGTCAGAGGTGTACCTGGGAGTTTGAGAAGGTACCTGGGAGTGTCAGAGGTACCTGAGTGTCGGAGGTGCACCTTGAGTGTCAGAGAAAATTCAGGGAATGTCAGTGGAGTACTTGGGAGGTGAGAGTGTACCTGGAGTGTAAGAGGTGTACCTCATGTCTGAGGTGTACCTGGGAGTGTCAGAGGTGTACCTGGGAGGCAGAGGTGTACCTGGGAGTATCAGAGGTTCACTGGGAGTCTAACCCAATAACCTAACCCAACCCAACCTCCAACATTGAAAATCAGTGTTTTGAAAAGAAATTAAGTTTTTTCGTGAAAAAGAAGATAAAATAAGTAAAATACATTGGTTTTTATCTAAAACGAGTGTTTTTCGTGAAAAGAAGTAAATCTAACCAGGCTCACTTAACCTAACCTAACCTAACCTAACCTAACTCCAACCGAACCTATCTGGACGTAAGTTCAGTTTGGTTCTATTCTGTTCTATTCTATTCTGTTCCCAACCTAACCTAATCCCAACCTAACCCAATCCTGGTCCTAATATCTTAACCCCAACCCAACCTAGGCTAGTTAGGTTAGGTTATGAATTTTAGTTAGACTTTACCTTCACGAAAAACACCCAGTTTAGACGAAACCAAATGTATTTGACTTCATTCTCTCATCTTCTCACGGAAAACGCCTAATTTCCTTTCAAACACAGATTTTCAGTGTTAGAGGTTAGGTAAGGCAAGGCTAGGTTAGGTTAGGCTAGGCCAGAAGCTAAGCTTGGGCTGGGTCAGTCAGCCGGCAAGGCTGCGCAGGGTCAGCAAGGCCAGCCAGGCCAGATTAGGCCAGGCAAGGCCAGGCCAGGCTAGGCTAGGCTAGGCCAGTCAGGATGGCCAGATCAGGCCTTGCTGGGCTGCAGCCAGGCTAGCCAGGCCAGGCTAGGTTATGCTAGGCAAGGCTGAAGGCAAGGCTAGTTAGATTATAGGTTAGGTTAGTTAGGTTAGGTTAGGTTTGATAGGTTAGGTTAGGTGAATTTCAGTTAGATTTACTTCTTTTCACGGAAAACACTAAATTTTAGATGAAATAGTGTATTTTCTTAGTTTTACTTCTTTTCTCGAAAAACACTCACGGAAAACGCTGAATTTCCTTTGAATAACACTGTTTTTTAGTAAGTTGTACTTATATTTTTAGAATGAGCCTTGTTTTCGTTGAAGAACACTGTTTTGAAGGTTTTACTTTTCACAAAAAACACTCAGTTTTAGATGAAAATCAATGTATTTTACTTATTTTTACCTTCTTTTCACGGAGAACGCTTAAATTTTCTTTCAAAACACTGATTTTCAGTGTTGTAGGTTGGGTTAGGTTAGGATAGGTACACCCCAGGTACACCTCTGATACTCCCAGGACACCTCTGACACCCCAGGTACACCTCCGACACCGTACACCCCCAGACACTTACACCTCAGACACCCCAGGTACACCTCAGACACTCCCAGGCACACCTCTGACACTCCCAGGCCACCTCAGACACTCCTAGGTACACCTCTCACACTCCCAGGTACACATCTCACACTCCCTGGTCATCCTGTGAGACTCCTGTTCTCTGACACCCCAGTACACCTCAGACACTCCATGTCCACCTCCGACACACTCCCAGGTACACCTCTCTGACACTCCCAGGAACTCCACAGACACTCCCTGGCACACCTCGACACTCCCAGGTACACCTCTGACACTCCCAGGTACTCCGCTGACACTGCCAGGTACACCTCTGACACTTCCAGACACACCTCTGACACTCCCAGGTACACTGCTGACACTCCCAGGTACACCTTTCACACTCCCAGGTACACTCTGACACCTCAACTGGTTCTGACACTCCCAGCATCTCGACACTCCCTGGTACACCTCGACACTCCAGGTACACCGCTGACACTGCCAGGCACACCTCCGACTCCCAGGTACCTCCCACACTCCCGGGCACACTTCACACTCCCAGGTACACCTGACACTCCCAGGTACACCTCTGACACTCCCAGGTACACGTCCGACACTCCCAGATACACCTCTGACACTCCCAGGTACATCTCTGACACTCAGGCACACCTCTGACACTGCCAGGTACGCCTCTGACACTCCCAGGTACTTCTGTGATACTCCCAGGTACACATCCGACACCCCAGGTACATCTCTGACAGTCCCAGGTACACCTTGACACTCCCAGGCACACCTCCGATATTCCCAGGACACCTCCGACCCTCTCAGGCACACCTCTGACACCCCCAGGTACACCTCGAGACACCCCAGGCACACATCTCACACCCCAGGTACACCTCCGACACTCCCAGCACCTGACTCAGGTACACCTCTGACACCTAGGCAAATACCCTTGTGAGACTCCCCATGTTTGACACTCCAGGTGCACCTCTGACACTCCCGGTTCACCTCTGAGACTTCCAGGTACACCTCGACATCCCCGGCACACTTCGATACTCTTGCGTCCACCTCTCGATATTCCCATGCATGGTACTTCGATACTCCCAAGTACACTTGAGACTCCCCAGGCACTACTGACACTCATACTCTGACATCTTGAGACATGACCTGACACTCCCACACTCTGACACTCCCAGGCACACTCTCCGAACTCCCAGGCAATCCCTACACTTCAGGTGCACTGACACTCACGCTGACATTTCCAGGAGCCCGACACCCCAGTGTACCTGGGAGGCCGGAGGTACCGGGAGTGTCGGAGGTGTACCTGGGAGGCCGGAGGTGTACCTGGCAGTGTCAGAGGTGTACTTGGGAGAGTCAGAGGTATACCTGGGAGTGTCAGCGGTGTACCTGCGAGTGTCAGAGGAGTACCTGGGATTGTCGGGGAGGTGTACCTGGCAGGAGAAGGTACCTGGGAGTGTCAGAGGTGTACCTGGGAGTTTGAGAAGTGTACCTGGGAGTGTCAGAGGTGTACCTGGGAGTGTCGGAGGTGTACCTGGGAGTGTCAGAGGTGTACCAGGGAATGTCAGTGGAGTACTTGGGAGTGTGAGAGGTGTACCTGGGAGTGTAAGAGGTGTACCTCGGAGTGTCTGAGGTGTACCTGGGAGTGTCAGAGGTGTACCTGGGAGTGTCAGAGGTGTACCTGGGAGTATCAGAGGTGGTTGGGTGTACCTAACCTAACCCAACCTAACCTAACCTAACCTCTAACACTGAAAATCAGTGTTTTGAAAAGAAATTAGCTGTTTTTCGTGAAAAGAAGATAAAATAAGTAAAATACATTGGTTTTATCTAAACTGAGTGTTTTGTGAAAAAGAAGTAAATCTAACTGTACCACTCTAATCACCCAACCTAATGTCTCCAACTCCAACCGAACCCACCGTAACGCACCAAATCCCCACTCTGTTTACCCTGGTTTGGTCTCCCAACCTAACCTAACCCAACCTAACCTAACATCTAATCTTAACCCAACCTAACCTAGGTTAGGTTAGGTTAGGTTAAGTGAATTTAGTTAGTTTTACTCTTTTCACGAAAAACACTCAGTTTTAGACGAAAACCAATGTATTTGACTTATTTTTCATCTTCTTTTCACGGAAAACGCTTAATTTTTTTCAAAACACTGATTTTCAGTGTTAGAGGTTAGGTTAGGTTAGGTTAGGTTAGGCTAGGTTAGGTTAGGTTGTGGGTTAGGCTAGGCTATGGCTGGGCTGGGCTGGGCTGCTGGGCTGGGTTGTGCTGGGTGCTAGGTTGGGTTAGGTTAGATTGTGTTGTAGTTAGGTTAGGTTGTGTAGAGTTGAGTTAGGTTGTGTTGAGTTGCTAGATTAGGTTGCTGGGGTTGCTGCTGCTAGTTGCTAGGTTAGGTTAGGCTGTGTTAGGTTGTGTTAGGTTAGGAGAAGTTAGGTTAGATAGGTTGGGTTGTGTTTGGTTAGGTTAGGTTTGCTAGGTTAGGTTAGGTGAATTTCAGTTAGTTTTACTTTTCACGGAAAACACTCAAATTTTAGATGAAAGTAGTGTATTTTTCTTAGTTTTACTTTTCTCGAAAACACTCACGGAAAACGCTGAATTTCCTTTTGAATAACACTGTTTTTAGTAAGTTGTACTTATTTTTTAGAATGAGCCTTGTTTTCTGTTGAAGAACACTGTTTTGAAGTTAGTTTTACTTCTTTTCACAAAAAACACTCAGTTTTAGATGAAAATCAATGTATTTTACTTATTTTTACCTTCTTTTCACGGAGAACGCTTAAATTCTTTCCAAAACACTGATTTTCAGTGTTAGAGGCTGGGTTAGGATAAGTATAGACCTCAGGCACACCTCTGATACCCCCAGGTACACCTCTGACACTCCCAGCACACCTCCGACACGCTGCCACCCTCAGACACCCCCCTACCTCAGACACTCCCAGCAGGCACTCACCAGGTACCCTGACACTCCCAGGCACACCTTCACACCTCCCCAGGCACCACATCCTCACACCCCTGGTCATCCTGTGACTCCTCAGGCTTCTCTGACACTCCCAGTACACCTCAGACATTCCATGTCACCTCCGACACCTCCCAGGTACACTCTCGACACCCAGTGACTCCATGACACCTCCTGGTACACCGACATGTCCTCCGGTACACCTCTGACACTCCCAGGTATCCCGCACGCTGTAGTACAATTTGACACTCTCAAGAACCTCGACACTCCCAGGTACAAGCTGACACTCCCAGGTACATTTTCACACCAGGTACACCTCCGACACCAGGTACACTCTTCACACTCTGCGCCTCGTAATTCCTCGGAAACTCCCGGCACCTCCGACACTCCAGGCCACCGCTGACACTGCCAGGTACCCTCCGACCAGGTACACCTCCGACACCCTGGCACAACTCACCTCTGAGTTACTCTCCTGCGCACACTTCCAGACACCTCCCAAGACACACCTTCTGACACTCCCAGGTACATCCTCTGACACTCCAGGTACACACCTCTGACACTGCCAGGCAATGCCTCTGACACCCCAGGCATGTGACAACTCCCAGGTACACATCCGACACCCCAGGCACATCTCTGACAGTTCCAGGTAATACCTCCCAGGCACACCCTCCGATACTCCCAGGACACCTCCGACCCTCTCAGGTACACCTCTGACACCCCAGGATACACTGAGACACTCAGGTGCACATCTCACACTCCCAGGCCACCTCCGACACTAGTACACCTCTGACACTCCCAGGTACACCTCTGACACCTCCAGGCACACTTCGAGAGACCCCATGTACACCTTGACACCAGGTGCACCTCTGACACCCCGGTTCACCTTCTGAGACTCCCAGGCTACCTCCGACACTCCCCGGTACACCTCCGATATTCCCAGGTCCACCTTCCGATATTCTCTACGTATTCCTTCCGATACTCCCTGCACAATTTTGAGACTCCCAGGTACTTCGACACTCCCTGGTATACCCTCGACATTCCCAGATACCTTCTGACACTCCCAGGTACCGAACTCCCCAGGTAACCTCGAAACTCCCAGGTACACTTTACACTTCAGGTACCTCCGACACTCACTGAGATCTCTGGACTCCCAGGTAATCCGACACTCCCAGTGTCACCTGGGAGTGTCGGAGGTGTACCTGGGAGTGTCGGAGGTGTACCTGGAGTGTCGGAGGTGTACCTGGCAGTGTCAGAGGTGTACTTAGAGGTCAGAGGTATACCTGGGAGTAGTCAGCGGTGTACCCGAGTGTCAGAGGAGTACCTGGGATTGTCAGAGGTGTACCTGGCAGTGTGAGAAGTGTACCTGGGAGTGTCAGAGGTGTACCTGGGAGTGTGAGAAGTGTACCTGGGAGTGTCATAGGTGTACCTGGGAGTGTCAGAGGTGTGCCTGGGAATGTCAGAGGTGTACCTGGGAGTGTCTGGGGTGTACCTGGGAGTGTCTGAGGTGTACCTGGGAGTGTGAGATGTGTACCTTGGAGTGTGAGAGGTGTACCTTGGAGTGTGAGAGGTGTGCCTGGGAGTGTGAGAGGTGTACCTGGGAGGTCGGAGGTGTACCTGGGAGGTGAGGTACAAGGAATGTCAGTGGAGTACTTGGGAGTGTGAGAGGTGTACCTGGGAGTGTAAGAGGTGTACCTCGGAGTGTCTGAGGTGTACCTGGGAGTGTGAGAGGTGTACCTGGGAGTGTCAGAGGTGTACCTGGGAGTATCAGAGGTGTACCTAGTGTACCTAATCCTATCTAACCTAACCTAACCTAACCTCTAACACTGAAAATCAGTGTTTTGAAAAGAAATTAAGCGTTTTTCGTGAAAAGAAGATAAAATAAGTAAAATACATTGGTTTTATCTAAAACTGAGTGTTTTTCGTGAAAAGAAGTAAATCTAATCTTAATTATTTCCACCTAACCTAACCTAACCTAACCTAACCGAACCTAACGCACGCACCAAATCCTGTTTGCTCTAATTTGTTCTGTTCTAATCTAACCTTAACCTAACCCAACCTAACCTTGTTCCACTAACTTAACCCAACCTAACCTAGGTTAGGTTAGTTAGGTTAAGTGAATTTTAGTTAGTTTTACTTCTTTTCACGAAAACACTCAGTTTTAGACGAAAACCAATGTATTTGACTTATTTTCATCTTCTTTTCACGAAAACGCTTAATTTTTCAAAACACTGATTTTCAGTGTTAGAGGTTAGGTTAGGTTAGGCTAGGCTAGGCTAGGCCAGGTTAGGTTAGGTTAGGCTAGGCTTTGGTGGGTTGGGCTGGGCTGCTGGGTTGGGCTGGGCTGTGTTGGGCCGTTAGGTTGAGTTAGATAGGTTAGGTTAGGTTGGGTTGAGGTTAGGTTGGGTTGTGTTAGGTTGTGCTGTAGATTAGGCTGCTGGGTTGGGTTGCTAGGCTGGGTTAGGTTAGGTTAGGTTGGGTGCTAGGTTAGGTTGGGTTAGGTTAGGTTAGGTTAGATTAGGTTAGGTTAGGTTAGGTTAGGTTAGGTTTGGTTAGGTTAGGTTAGGTGAATTTCAGTTAGTTTTACTTTTCATGGAAAACACTAAATTTTAGATGAAAAGTAGTGTATTTTTCTTAGTTTTACTTTTCTCGAAAAACACTCACGGAAAACGCTGAATTTCCTTTGAATAACACTGTTTTTAGTAAGTTGTACTTATTTTTAGAATGAGCCTTGTTTTCTGTTGAAGAACACTGTTTTGGAAGTTAGTTTACTTCTTTTCACAAAACACTCAGTTTTAGATGAAAATCAATGTATTTTACTTATTTTTACCTTCTTTTCACGGAGAACGCTTAAATTCTTTTCAAAACACTGATTTTCAGTGTTAGAGGTTGGGTTAGGTTAGATAGGACATCCCAGGTACACCTCTGATACTCCCAGGCATGTCTTTTCTGCCAGGTACACCTCCGACACTGCCAGGTACACTGCACACTCCACACCTCAGACACTCCCAGGTACACAGACACTCCCAGGTGCTCCCAGGTACACTCCTCGACATCCTAGGCACCACTCTCACACTCCCAGGTACACATCTCACACCCCGGTCATCCTGTGAGACTCCCTGGTACTTCTCCGACACTCCCAGGTACACCTCAGACACCATGTCCACCTCCGACACTCCAGGTCACCTCTGACACCCCAGACTCCACAGACACTCGGTACCCTGACCTCCCAGGTACAGCCCCAGGTACCCGCTGACACTGCACACCTCGACACTCCAGACACACTTCTGACACCTCCCAGGTTGCCGCTGACACCCCAGGTACACTTTTCAATCTCCCAGTACCGACACCCACTTCGACACCCCCAGGCACCTCTGACACCTCGGTACCTCCGACACTCCCAGGACACCGCCACACTGCCAGGTACACCTCCGACCTGTCCGACACCCCGGCACATTTCACACTCCCAGGTACACCTCCGACACTCCCAGGTACACTTCTGACACTCCCGGTCACGTCACCTCCCAGATATCTCTGACACTCCCAGGTACATCTCTGACACTCCCAGGTGCACCCTACACTGGCAGCTCTGACACCCCAGGTACTTTGTGATACTTCCCAGGACACGACACTCCCAGGCACACAAAGTCCCAGGTAACCTTGACACTCCGGCACACCTCCGATATTCCCAGGACACCTCCGACTTCAGCAGCTGTCTCTGACCGTCCTATACACCTCCCAGGCATCTCCACACTCCCAGGTCACCTCTCGACACCCCAAGTACTGACACTCCCAGGTACACCTCTGACACTCTAGGCAGCCCCATGCACCTTGACACCTCCAGGTGCCCTCTGACACCCCTGGTTCACCTTGAGACTCAGGTACACCTCGACCCCGGCACACCTCCGATATCTGCGTCCACATTCCGATATTACATTACGCTGATACCCCGCATGTACTTGAGACTCCCAGGTATTCACTGACACTCCTGGTATACCTCTGACATTCCCAGATACACCTCTGACACTCCCAGGTATACCTGACACCTCCCAGGTACACTTGAAACTCCCAGGTACACTTACACTTCAGGTACACCTCCGACACTCACTGGTACATCTCTGACACTCCAGGCCTCCGACACCCCAGTACCTGGGAGTGTCGGAGGTGTACCTGGGAGTGTCGGAGGTGTACCTGGAGTGTCGGAGGTGCACCTGGCAGTGTCAGAGGTGTACTGGAGGTCAGAGGTATACCTGGGAGGTCAGCGGTGTACCCAAGGAGTGTCAGGAGGAGTACCTGGGATTGTCAGAGGTGTACCTGGCAGTGTGAGAAGTGTACCTGGGAGTGTCAGAGGTGTACCTGGGAGTGGAGAAGTGCACGGAGTCATAGGTGTACCTGGGAGTGTCAGAGGTGTGCCTGGGAATGTCAGAGGTGTACCTGGGAGTGTCTGGGGGTGTACCTGGGAGTGTCTGAGGTGTACCTGGGAGGTGAGAGATATGAGGAGTGTACCCTGGATGTGAGAGGTGTGCCTGGGAGTGTGAGAGAGGTGCACTTGGGAGTGTCAGAGGTGCACCTTGGGAGGTCTGAGGTGTACCTGGGAGTGTCAGAGAAGTACCAGGAGTGTCACAGGTACCTGGAGTGGAGAGGTGTACGTGGGGAGTGAGAGGTGTACCTAGGAGTGTCTGAGGTGTACCTGGGAGGTCGGAGGTGTACCTGGGAGGTCACAGGAGTACCTAGGTGTCAGAGATGTACCTGGGAGTGTCAGAGGTGTACCTGGGAGTGTCAGCGGTGTACCTGGGAGTGTCTGAGTTGTACCTGGGAGTGTCAGAGGTGTCTGGGAGGCTCAGAGGTGCACTTGGGAGGTCAGAGGTGCACCTTGAGTGTCTGAGGTGTACCTGGGAGTGTCTGAGGTGTACCTGGGAGGTCTGAGGTGTACCTGGTGTCTGAGGTGTACCTGGGAGTGTCAAAGGTGTACCAGGGTGTGTCAGAGGAATACCTGGAGGTCAAAGGTGTACCAGGGTTTGTCAGAGGAATACCTAGGGAGTGTCAGAGGTGTACCTGGGAGTTTCAGAGGTACCTGGGAGTTTGAGAGGTGTACCTGGGAGGTCAGAGGTGTACCTAGAGTATCGGAGGTTTACCTGGGAGTGTCGGAGTTGTACCTGGGAGTGTCGGAGGCGACCTGGGAGTGTCAGAGGTGTACCAGGGTGAGTCAGAGGAATTCCTAGGAGTGTCAGAGGTGTACCTGGGAGTATCAGAGGTGTACCTGGGAGTGTCAGTGGAGCACCCAAGGAATGTCAGAGGTATGCCAGGGAGTGTCAGTGAAGTACCTGGGAGTCTCAAAGGTGTACCTGGGTGTATCGGAGGTGTAACTAGGATTGTCAGAGGTGTACCTGTGAGTGTCAGAGGAGTACCTGAGAGTGTCAGAGATGTACCTCGGAGTATCGGAGGTGTACCTGGGAGTATCGGGAGGTACCTGTGAGTGTCAGAGGTGTACCTGGGAGTATCAGAGGTGTACCTGGGAGTGTCAAAGGTGTACCAGGGAGGTCAGGGTGTAACTGGGAGTGTCAGAGGTGTAACTGGGTATGTCAGAGGTGTACCAGGAGTGTCAGTGGAGTACCTGGGAGTCTCAAAGGTGTACCTGGGAGTATAAGAGGTGTACCTGGGAATATCGGAGGTGTACCTGGGAGGTCAGAGGTGTACCTGGGAGTGTCAGGAGGTGTACCTGGGAGTGTCAGAGGTGTACCTGGGAGTGTCAGAGGTGTACCTGGGAGAGCAAGAGGTGTACCTGGGAATATCGAGGTGTACCTGGGAGTGTCAGAGTGTACCTGGGAGTCTCAAAGGTGTACCTGGGGAGTAAGAGGTTTACCTGGGAATATCGGAGGTGTACCTGGGAGTGTCAGAGGTGTACCTGGGAGTGTCAGAGGTGTACCTGGGAGGTCAGAGGTGTACCTGGAGTGTCTGAGGTGTACCTGGGAGTGTCACAGGAGTACCTGGGAGTGTCAGAGATGTACCTGGGAGTGTCGAGGTCTACCTGGGAGTTTAAGAGATGTACCTGGGAGGTCAGAGGTGTAACTGGTAGTCGAGGTGTACCTGGGAGTGTAGGAAGTGTACCTGGGAGTGTCTGGGGTGTACCTTGAGTGTCAGAGGTGACCTGGGAGGTTAGGGGTGTACCAGGGAGTGTCAGTGGAATACCTGGGAGTGTCAGAGGTGTACCTGGGAGTGTCGGAGGTGTACCTGGGAGTGTCAGAGGTGTACCTGGGAGTGTCAGAGGTGTACCTGGGAGTGTCAGAGGTGTACCTGGGAGGTCAGAGGTGTACTCTGTGAGTGTGAAAAGTGTACCTGGGAGTGTCTGGGGTGTACCTGGGAGTGTCTGGGGTGTACCTGGGAGGTTGAGGTGTACCTGGGAGTGTCAGAAGTGTACCTGGGAGTGTCAGGGGTGTAGCAGGGAGGTCAGTGGAGTACCTGGAGTGTCAGGGTGTACCTGGGAGGTCGGAGGTGTACATGGAGTGTCAGAGGTGTACATGGCAGTCAGCGGTGTACCTGGGAGTGTCAGAGGTGTGCCTGGGAGTGTGGAGAGGTGTACCTGGGAGTGTCTGAGGTGTACCTGGGAGTGTCTGAGGTGTACTTGGGAGTGTCAGAGAAGTGCCAGGAGCCAGGAGTACCTTGAGTGTGAGAGGTGTACCTAGGAGTGTCTGAGGTGTACCCGGGAGTGTCAGAGGTGTACCTGGGAGTGTCTGAGGTGTACTCGGAGTGTCAGGGAGAACCAGGGAGGAAAGAGGTGTACCTGGGAGTGTCAGAGGTGTACCAGGAGTGTCTGAGGTGTACCTGGGAGTGTCAGAGGTGTACTCAGGGTGTGTCAGACGAATACCTAGGAGTGTCAGAGGTGTACCTGGGGGTGTCAGAGGTGTACCTAGGAGTATCGGAGGTTTACCTGGGAGTTTCGGAGTTGTACCTGGGAGTATCAGAGGTGTACCTGGGAGTGTCAGAGGAGTACCTGGGAATGTCAGAGGTATACCAGGGAGTGTCAGTGAAGTACCTGGGAGTCTCAAAATTGTACCTGGGAGTATCAGAGGTGTACCTGGGAATATCGGAGGTGTACCTGGGAGTGTCAGAGGTGTACCTAGGAGTGTCGGAGGTGTACCTGGCAGTGTCACAGGAGTACCTCGGAGTGTCAGAGGTGTACCTGGCAATGTCAGAGGTGTACAAGGAGTGTCAGTGGAGTACCTGAGAGTCTCAAAGGTGTACCTGGGAGTTTCGGAGGTGTACCTGGGAATATCGGAAGTGTACCTGGCAGTGTGAGAAGTGTACCTGGGAGTGTCTGAGGTGTACCTGGGAGTGTCAGAGGTGTGCCTGGGAGTGTCAGAGGTGCACTTGGGATTGTCGGAGATACACCTTGGAGTGTCTGAGGTGTACCTGGGAGTGTCTGCGGTGTACCTGGCAGTGTCTGAGGTGGACCTGGGAGTGTCAGAGGTGACCTGGGAGGTCAGAGGTGTACTTGGGAGTGTCAGAGGTGTACCTGGAGTGTCAGCGGTGCCTGGGAGTGTTTGAGGTGTACCTGGGAGTGTCTGGAGGTGTACATGGCAGTGTCTGAGGTGTACCTGGCAGTGTCTGAGGTGTACCTGGCAGTGTCAGCGGTGTATCTGGGAGTGTCATCGGTGCACCTGGGAGGTTAGAGGTGTATCAGGAGTGACAGAGGAGTACCTAGGAGGTCAGAGGTGTACCGGGAGTGTCAGAGGTGTACCTGGGAGTATCGGAGGTGCCTGGGAGTGTTACAGGTGTACCTGGAGTGTCAGAGGTGTACCTGGGAGTGTCAGAGGTGTACCTGGGAGTGTCTGAGGTGTACCTGGGAGTATCGGAGGTGTACCTGGGAGTGTCACAGGTGTACCTGGGAGTGTCAGGGGTGTACCTGGGAGGTCAGAGGTGTACCTGGGAGTGTCTGAGGTGTACCTGTAGTGTCTGAGGTGTACCTAGGAGGTCAGAGGTGTACCTGGGAGTCAGAGGTGTACCTAGGAGTATCGGAGGTTTACCTGGGAGTGTCGGAGTTGTACCTGGGAGTGTCAGAGGTGTACCTGGGAGGAGAAACCTGGGAGGTCGGAGGTGTACCTGGGAGTGTCGGAGGTGTACCTGGAGTGCAGAGGTGAACTTGGGAGTGTCAGAGGTGTACCTGGGAGTGTCAGCGGTGTACCTGGGAGTGTCTGGAGTTGTACCTGGGAGGTCAGAGGTGTGCCTGGGAGGTCAGGAGGTGCACTTGGGAGTGTCAGAGGTGCACCTTGGAGTGTCTGAGATGTACCTGGGAGTGTCTGAGGTGTTCGGAGTTCTGAGGTGTACCTGGGAGTGTCTGAGAAGTACCAGGGAGGTCACAAGAGTACCTGGGAGTCTGAGAAGTGTACCTGGGAGTGTGAGAGGTGTACCTAAGAGTGCCTGAGTGTACCTGGGAGGCTCAGAGGTGTACCTGGGAGTGTCTGAGGTGTACCAGGAGTGTCTGAGGTGTACCTGGAGTGTCAAAGGTGTACCAGGGTGTCAGAGGAATACCTGGGAGTGTCAAAGGTGTACCAGGGTTTGTCAGAGGAATACCTAGGAGTGTCAGAGGTGTTCCTGTGAGTGTCAGAGGTGTACCTAGGAGTATCGGAGGTTTACCTGGGAGTGTCGGAGTTGTACCTGGAGTGTCGGAGGCGGACCTGGGAGGTCAGAGGTGTACCAGGGTGAGTCAGAGGAATACTGGATGTCAGAGGTGTACCTGAGAATCAGAGGAGTACCTGGGAGTGTCAGTGGAGCACCTGGGAATGTCAGAGGTATACCAGGGAGTGTCAGTGAAGTACCTGGGAGTCTCAAAGGTGTACCTGGGTGTATCGGAGGTGTACCTAGGAGGTCAGAGGTGTACCTGTGAGTGTCAGAGGTGTACCAGGGAGGCAGAGGTGTACCTGGGAGTCTCAGAGGTGAACCAAAGAGTGTCAGAGGAGTACCTGAGAGTGTCAGAGATGTACCTGGAGTATCGGAGGTGTACCTGGGAGTATCGGAGGTGTACCTGGGAGTGTCAGAGGTGTACCTGGGAGTATCAGGAGGTACCTGGGAGTGTCAGAGGTGTACCAGGGAGTGTCAGGGGTGTACCTGGGAGTGTCAGAGGTGTGCCTGGGAGTGTCAGAGGTGTACCTGGGAGTGTCTGAGGTGTACCTGGGAGTGTCTGAGGTGTACTTGGGAGTGTCAGAGAAGAACCAGGGGGTGTCAGGGGTGTAACTGGGAGTGTCAGAGGTGTAACTGGGTATGTCAGAGGTGTACCAGGAGTGTGTGGGAGTACCTGGGAGTCTCAAAGGTGTACCTGGGAGTATCAGAGGTACCTGGGAATATCGGAGGTGTACCTGGGATTGTCAGAGGTGTACCTGGGAGTGTCACAAGAGTACCTGAGAGTGTCAGAGATGTACCTGGGAGTGTCAGAGGTCTACCTGGGAGTGTAAGATGTACCTGGGAGTGTCAGGTGTACCAGGGAGGTCAGTGGAATACCTGGGAGTGTCAGAAGTGTACATGGGAGTGTCGGAGGTGTACCTGGGAGTGTCAGAGGTGTACCTGGGAGGTCAGAGGTGTTCCTGGAGTGCAGAGGTGTACCTGGGAGTGTCGAGGTGTACCTGGGAGTGACGGCGGTGTACTTGGAGTGTGAGAAGTGTACCTGGGAGTGTCTGGGGTGTACCTGGGAGTGTCTGGGGTGTACCTGGGGTGTTTGAGGTGTACCTGGGAGGTCAGAGGTGTACCTGGGAGGTCAGGGTGTAGCAGGGAGGTCAGTGGAGTACCTAGTGTCAGGGTGTACCTTGGAGTGTCGGAGGTGTACATGGAGAGTCAGAGGTGTACATGGCAGTGTCAGCGGTGTACCTGGGAGTGTCAGAGGTGTGCCTGGGAGGTCAGAGGTGTACCTGGGAGTGTCTGAGGTGTACCTGGGAGAGTCTGAGGTGTACGTACTTGGGAGTGTCAGGAGAAGAACCAGGGAGTGTCACAGAGTACTTTGGAGTGTTAGAGGTGTACCTAGGAGTGTCTGAGGTGTACCTGGGAGTGTCAGATGTGTACCTGGGAGGTGTGAGGTGTACCTCGGGAGTGTCAGGGGAGAACCAGGGAGGAAAGAGGTGTACCTGGGAGGCCGGGGAGGTGTACCAGGGAGTGTCAGAGGCTCAGGGTGTGTCAGAGAATACCTAGGAGTGTCAGAGGTGTACCTGGGAGTGTCAGAGGTGTACCTAGGAGTATCGGAGGTTTACCTTGGGAGTGTCGGAGTTGTACCTGGGAGTATCAGAGGTGTACCTGGAGTGTCAGAGGAGTACCTGGGAATGTCAGAGGTATACCAGGGAGTGTCTGCTGGAGGTGTACCTGAGTGTCAGAGGTGTACCTGGGAGTGTCAGGTGTGTGCCTGGGAGTGTCAGGAGGTGTGCCTGGGAGTGTCAGAGGGGTGCACAGAGGTCAGGAGGTGCACCTTGTAGTGTCTGATACCCGAGTGTCTGAGGTGTACCTGGGAGTACCCTGAGGTGTACCTGGAGTGTCAGAGAAGTACCAGGGAGTGTCAGCAGTGACCTGGGAGTGTGGAGAGGTGTACCTGGGAGTGAGAGAGGTGTACCTAGGAGTGTTTGAGGTGTACCCTGAGTGTCGGAGGTGTACCTGGGAGGTCACAGGAGTACCTAGGAGTGTCAGAGATGCACCTGGAGTGTCAGGAGGTGTACCTGGGGAGGCCATGGTGTACCTGGGAGTGTCAGAGGTGCACTTGGGAGTGTCAGAGGTGCACCTTTGGAGTGTCTGAGGTGTACCTGAGTATCTGAGGTGTACCTGGGAGTGTCTGAGGTGTACCTGGGAGGTCAGAGAAGTACTAGGGAGTGTCACAGGAGTACCTGGGAGTGTGAGAGGTGTACCTGGGAGTGTGAGAGGTGTACCTAGGAGTGTTCCTTGAGGTGTACCTGGGAGTGTCAGAGGTGTACTTGGGAGGTCTGGAGGTACCAGGAGGTCTGAGGTGTACCTGGGAGCGTCAAAGGTACCAGGGTGTGTCAGAGGAATACCTGGGAGTGTCAAAGGTGTACCAGGGTGTGTCAGAGGAATACCTAGGAGTGTCAGAGGTGTACCTGTGAGGTCAGAGGTGTACCTAGGGAGCATCGGAGGTTTACCTGGGAGTGTCGGAGTTGTAACTGGAGGCCGGAGGCGGACCTGGGAGTGTCAGAGAGGTGTACCAGGGTGAGTCAGAGGAATACCTAGGAGGCCGTGAGGTGTACCTGGAAGTATCAGAGGTGTACCTGGGAGTGTCAGAGGAGTACCTGGGAATGTCAGAGGTATACCAGGGAGTGTCAGTAGCACCTGGGAGTCTCAAAGGTGTACCTGCATTTGGAGGTGTACCTGGGAATATCGAGGTGTACTTGGGAATATCGGAGGTGTACCAGGGAGTGTCAGAGGTGTACCCAAGTCTCAGAGGTGAACCAAAAGAGTGTCAGAGGAGTACCTGAGAGGTCAGATATGTACCCCTCGAGCATCGGAGGTGTACCTGGGAGTATCGGAGGTGTACCTGGGGAGGCCTGTGAGGTGTACCTGGGAGTATCAGAGGTGTACCTGGGAGTGTCAAAGGTACCAGGGAGGTCAGGGGTGTAACTGGGGAGGTCAGAGGTAAATCGGGCATGTCAGGAGGTGTACCAGGAAAGTCAGTGGAGCATCACCTGGGAGTCTCAAAGGTGTACCTGGGAGTATCAGAGGTGTACCTGGGAATATCGGAGGTGTACCTGGGAGTGTCAGAGGTACCGGGAGTGTCTGAGGTGTACCTGGGAGTGTCACAGGAGTACCTGGGAGGTCAGAGATGTACCTGGGAGTGTCAGGGGAGGTCTACCTGGGAGTTTAAGAGATGTACCTGGGAGGCCAGAGGTGTAACTGGTAGTGTCGGAGGTGTACCTGGGAGTGAAAGAAGTGTACCTGGGAGAGTCTAAAAATGTACCTTGAGTGTCAGGAGGTGTACCTGGGAGGTTAGGGGTGTACCAGGAGGCCAGTGGAATACCTGGGAGTGTCAGAGGTGTACCTGGGAGTGTCGGAGGTGTACCTGGGAGTGTCAGAGGTGTGCCTGGGAGTGTCAGGAGGTGTACCTGGGAGGTCAGAGGTGTACCTGGGAGTGTCGGAGGTGTACTTGGTGAGTGTGAGAAGTGTAACTGGGAGTGTCTGGGGTGTACCTGGAGTAGTGTACCTGGGAGTGTTTGAGAGGTGTACCTGGGAGTGTCAGAAGTGTACCTGGGAGTGTCAGGGGTGTAGCAGAGGGAGTGCCAGTGGGAGTACCTGGGAGTGTCAGGGGTGTACCTGGGAGTGTCGGAGGTGTACATGAGTGTCAGAGGTGTACATGGCAGTGTCATGTACCTGGGAGTGTCAGAGGTGTGCCTGGGAGGGAGAGGTGTACCTGGGAGTGTCTGAGGTGTACCTGGGAGTGTCTGAGGTGTACTTGGAGTGTCAGAGAAGTACCAGGAAGTAAGCCACAGGAGTACCTTGGAGTGTGGGAGAGGTGTACCTAGGAGGTTCTCGAGGTACCCGGAGTGCCAGGAGGTGTACCTGGGAGTGTCTGAGGCACCTCGGAGTGTCAGGGAGAACCAGGGAGGAAAGAGGTGTACCTGGGAGTGTCAGGAGGTGTACCAGGGAGTGTCTGAGGTGTACCTGGGAGGCCAGAGGTGTATCAGGGTGTGTCAGGAGAATACCTAGTGTCAGAGGTGTGCCCAGGGGGTGCCAGAGGTGTACCTAGGAGTATCGGAGAGGCTTCTGGGAGTTTCTGGACAGTACCTTGAGGTCAGAGGTGTACCTGGGAGTGTCAGAGGAGTACCTGGGAATGTCAGAGGTATACCAGGAGGTCAGTGAAGTACCTTGGGAGTCTCAAAGGTGTACCTGGGAGTATCAGAGGTGTACCTGGGAATATCGGAGGTGTACCTGGGGAGTGTCAGAGGTGTACCTAGGGAGTGTCGGAGGTGCATCTGGCAGTGTCACAGGAGTACCCTCGGAGTGTCAGAGTGTGTACCTGGCAAATGTCAGAGGTGTACAAGGAGTGTCAGTGGGAGTACCCAGAGGTCTCAAAGGTGTACCTGGGAGTTTCTGGAGGTGTACCTGGGAATATCGGAGGTGTACCTGGCAGTGTGAGAAGTGTACCTGGGAGTGTCTGAGGTGTACCTGGGAGTGTCAGAGGTGTGCCTGGGAGTGTCAGAGAGAGGTGTGCCTGGGGAGTGTCGGAGATACACCTGGAGTGTCTGGAGGTGGTACCTGGGAGTGTCTGCGGTGTACCTGGCAGTGTCTGAGGTGGACCTGGGAGTGTCAGAGGTGTACCTTGGAGTGTCAGGAGGTGTACTTGGGAGTGTCAGAGGTGTACCTGGGAGGTCAGCGGTGTGCCTGGGAGGTTTGGTGTCCCCTGGGAGTGTCTGAGGTGTACCTGGCAGTGTCTGAGGTGTACCTGGTGCCCTGAGGTGTACCTGGCAGTGTCAGCGGTGTACCTGGGAGTGTCAGGCAGCACCTGGGAGTGTTAGAGGTGTATCAGGGAGTGACAGAGGAGTACCTAGGAGTGTCAGAGGTGTACCTGGGAGTGTCAGAGGTGTACCTGGGAGTATCGGAGGTGTACCTGGAGTGTCACAGGTGTACCTGGGAGTGTCAGAGGTGTACCTGGGAGGCTGGGGAGTGTACCTGGGAGTGTCTGAGGTGTACCTGGCAGTGCCTGAGGTGTACCTAGGAGTGTCAGAGGTGTACCCTGGGAGTGTCAGAGGTGTACCTAGGAGTATCGGAGGTTTACCTGGGAGTGTCGGAGTTGTACCTGGGAGTGTCAGAGGTGTACCTGGGAGGTGAGAAGTATACCTTGGAGTGTCGGAGGTGTACCCGGAGTCGGGAGGTGTACCTGGGAGTGTCAGAGGTGTACTCGGGAGTGTCAGAGGTGTACCTGGGAGTGTCAGCGGTGTACCTGGGCTGTCTGCTGAGGTACCTTGGAGGTCAGAGGTGTGCCTGGGTGTGTCTGAGGTGCACTTGAGTGTCACAGGTGCACCTTGGAGTGTCTGAGGTGCCCTGGGAGTGCCTGGAGGTGTACCTGGCAGTGTCTGGAGGTGTACCTTGCAGTGTCTGAGGTGTACCTGGCAGTGCTTCATGGTGTACCTGGGAGGTCAGCGGTGTACCTGGGAGTGGTAGAGGTGTTTCAGGGAGGACAGAGGAGTACCTAGGAGTGTCAGAGGTGTACCTGGGAGTGTCAATGTGTACCTGAGTATCGGAGGTGTACCTGGGAGTGTCAGGAGGTGTACTTGGGAGGCAGAGGTGTACCTGGGAGTGTCAGAGGTGTATCTGGAGTCTTGGACTTGTTCCTGGGAGTGTCAGAGGTGTACCAGGGAATGTCTGTGGTGTGCCTGGGTGTCAGAGGTGTACCTGGGGTTTCAGAGTGTGCCTGGAGTGTCAGAGGTGTGCCTGGGAGTGTCAGAGGTGTACCTAGGGTGTGAGGTGTACCAGGGGTGTCAGTGTGCTTGCAGTGTGAGGTGTGCAGGTGTGGTGTTCTTGGGGTGTCTGGGGTGTGCCTGGGGTGTCAGGGGTGTCCAGGGGTGTCAGTGGGTACCTAGGAGTGTCAGGGGGTGGGGAGTGTCGGAGGTGTACATGGAGTGTCAGAGGTGTTCCTGGCAGTGTAGTGGTGCACCTGGGAGTGTCAGGGTGTGCCTGGGATGTCAGAGATGTGCCTGGGAGTGTCTGGTGTACCTGGGGAGTGTCAGTGTGCCTGGGGTGAGAAGTACCAGGAGTGTCACAGGTGCCTGGAGTGTGAGGGTGTGCAGCAGGTGTGAGGTGTGCCTGGGGTGCCTGGGGTGTGCAAGTGTCAGGGAGAACGAGGGGGTGAAAGAGGTGTGCCAGGGGAGTGTCAGAGGTGTACCAGGGAGTGTCTGAGGTGTACCTGGGGTGTCAAGGTGTACCAGGGTGTGTCAGAGGAATACCTAGGAGTGTCAGAGGTGTTAACTGTAGTGTCAGAGGTGTACCTAGGATATCAGGTTTACCTGGGAGTGTCGGAGTTTTACCTGGGAGTGTTGGAGGCGGACCTGGGAGTGTCAGAGGTGTACCAGGGTGAGTCAGAGGAATACCTAGGGTGTCAGAGGTGTACCTGGGAGTATCAGAGGTGTACCTGGGGTGTCAGAGAGAGTACCTGGGAATGTCAGAGGTATGCCAGGAGTGTCCGTGAAGTACCTGGGGTCTCAAGGTGTACCTGGTGTATCGGAGGTGCAGAGATATCGAGTGTGCTTGGGATCGGGTGTACCAGGGAGTGTCAGAGGTGTGCCTGGGGATCTCAGAGGTGAACCAGAGTGTCAGAGGAGTACCTGGAGTGTCAGGATGTGCCTCCGGGTATCGGAGGTTTACCTGGGAGTATCGGAGGTGTGCCTGGGAGTGTCAGAGTGTACCTGGGAGTATCAGAGGTGTACCAGGAGTATCAGGGTGTAACTGGGAGTGTCAGAGGTGTAACTGGGTATGTCAGAGGTGTACGAGGAATGTCAGTGGAGTACCTGGGAGTCTCAAGGTGTACGTGGGTGTATCAGAGGTGTACCTGGGAATATCAGGTGTTACTGGGGAGTGTCAGAGGTGTGCGGAGTGTCAGGGTGTGCCTGAGTGTCACAGGTGCGAGTGTCAGAGATGTACCTGAGGTGTCAGAGGTCTTACTTGGGTGTGGAGATGTGCCTGAGTGTCAGAGGTGTGCCTGGTAGTGTCGGGTTGTGCAGAGTGTGAGAGTGTGCACCTGGGTGGTCTGGGGTGTACCTGGAGTGTCAGAGGTATGCCTGGGGTGTCATGGGTGTGCCAGGGGTGTCAGTGGAATACCTGGGGGTGTCAGAGGTGTACCTGGGAGTGTCGGGTGTGCATGGGTGTCAGAGGTGTGCCTGGAAGTGTCAGGGGTGTTCCTGGGGTATCAGGTGTACCTAGGGAGTGTCCAGGTGTGCCTGGGAGTGTCAGGTGTGCCTGGGAGTGTCAGAGATGTACCTGCGAGTGTCAGAGGTGTATCTGGGGTGTTGGACGTGTGCCTGGGAGTGTCAGAGGTGTACCAGGGAATGTCAGTGGAGAACTTGGGGAGGTGTCAGGTTGTGGCGGAGTGTCGGAGGTGTGCAGGTGTCAGGGGTGTGCCAGGGGAGTGTCAGTGGAGTGCCTGGGGTGTCAGAGGTGTGCCTGGGGTGTCAGAGGTGTACATGGGTGTCAGAGTGTGCCTGGCAGTGTCAGCAGTGTACCTGGGAGTGTCAGAGATGTGCCTGGGGTGTCTGAGGTGTACCTAGGGTGTCTGATGTGTACCTGGGGTGTCTGGGGTGTGCTTGGGGTGTCAGAAGGAGTACCAGGTGTCACAGGGAGTACCTGGGAGTGTGAGAGGTGTGCCTGGGGAGTGTAAGGGGTGTACCTAGAAGTGTCTGGGGTTGCCTGGGAGTGTCAGAGGTGTTCTGGGAGTGTCTGAGTGCAAGTGTGAGATGTACCGGGAGTGTCAGAGGTGTATCTGGGAGTGTTGGACCTGTACCTGGGAGTGTCAGAGGTGTGCCAGGGAATGTCAGTGGAGAGGCGGGTGTCAGAGGTGTACTTGGGAGTGTCGGAGGTGTACATGGGTGTCAGAGGTGTACCTGGCAGTGTCAGCGGTGTGCCTGGGAGTGTCAGAGTGTGCCTGGGAGTGTCAGAGATGTGCCTGGGAGTGTCTGAGGTGTGCCTGGGGAGTGTCTAGGGGTGTGCCTGGGGAGTGTCAGAGTACCAGAGAGTGTCACAGGGTACCTGGTGGTGTGAGAGGTGTGCCTTGGGTGTGAGAGGTTTACCTAGGCACAAATTATCAAGAGAGTGCAAGAAGTATACGGAGGTACACAGTAATTGTGAATGTGTACCTTGGAGTGTGAGAGGTGTACCTAGAATTGTCTGAGGTGGCCACAAGTGTCTGAGTGTACCTGGGAGTGTCAAGGTGTACCAGGAATTGTATCAGAGGAATACCTAGGAAATTAACCAGGGTGCCTGTAGAGTGCATCAGAGGTGGCCTAGAATTATCGGAGGTTTGCCTGGGAAATTGTCGGAGTTGTACACTGCAGAGGTGTTGGGCGGACCTGGGGTGGCATCTTAGCGAGGTAGCAGAAGGGTAGTCAGAAGGAATACCTACACAGGAGTGTCAGAGGTGTACCTGGGAGTATCAGAGGTGTACCTGGGAGTGTGTCAAGTACCTGGGAATGTCCAGAGGTATACTAGAAGTGTCAGTGAAGTACACAAGTCTAAAGGTGTACCTGGGTGTATCGGAAGTGTACCTATAGGAATATCGGAGGTGTACTTGGGAATATCAGGTGTACCAGGGAGTGTCAAGAGGTGTACCTGGGAGTGCAGAAGGTGAACCAAGAAGTGTCAGGAGGAGTACCTGAGTGTCAGAGATGTACACTCCGGAGTATCCGGAGGTGTACCTGGGAGGTATCCGGAGGAGGTGTAACTGGGAGTGTCAGTGGTGTACCTGGGAGTATCAGAGGTGTACCTGGGGTGTCAGAGGTGTACCAGGTGTCAGGGGTGTAACTGGGAGTGTCAGAGGTAGCAACTGGGTATGTCAGAGGTGTACCAGGAGTGTCAGTGGAGTACCTGAGGAGTCTCAAGGTGTACCTGGGAGTATCAGAGGTGTACCTGGGAATATCAGGTATCTACTTGGGAGTGTCAGAGGTGGCTGCCTGGGAGTGTGTCACAAAGGGTATGCCTGGGAGTGTCACAAGTACCTGGGGAGTGTCAGAGATGTACCTGGGAGTGTCAGAGGTCTACCAGGAGTGTAGAGATGTACCTAGAGGTGTCAGGAGGTGCGTACCTGTAGAGTGTCGGAGGAGGTGTACCTGGGAGGTGTAGAAGTGTACCTGGGAGTGCTCTGGGTGGCGTACCTGGGAGTGTCAGGGGTGTACCTGGGAGTGTCAGGGGTGCACCAGGGAGTGTCAGTGGGCCACCTGGGAGTGTCCAGAGGTGTACCTGGGAGGTGTCCCGGAGGTGTACATGGAGTACCCAGAGGTGTACACAGAAGTGTCAGAGGTGTACACCAGAGTATCGGAGAGTGTGTACCTAGAGTGTCACAGGTGTGTACCTGGGAGTGTCACAGGTGTACCTGTAGGAGTGTGAAGATGTACCTACGAGTGTCAGAGGTGTATCTGGGAGTGTTGGACGTGTGTACACCAAGTGTCAGAGGTGTACCAGGGAGTGTCAGTGGAGAACTTGGGAGTGTCAGAGTTGTACCTGGGAGTGTCGCAGGTGTACCTGGGAGGTGTCAAGGTGTACCAGGGAGTGTCAGTGGAGTACCTGGGAGTGTGAGAGGTGTACCTGGGAGTGTCGGAGGTGTACATGGAGTGTCAGTGTACCTGGCATTGTCAGCAGTTGGGAGTGTCAGAGATGTGCCTGGGAGTGTCTGAGGTGTACCTGGGAGCGTCAGAGGTGTACCAGGGAGTGTCAGGAGGAATACCTAGGAGTGTCAGAGGTGTACATGGGAGTGTCAGAGGTGTACCTGAGCATCGGACGTTTACCTGGGAGTGTCGGAGTTGTACCTGGGAGTGTCGGAGGTGTACCTGGGAGTGTCACAGGTGTACCTGGGAGTGTCACAGGTGTACCTGGGAGTGTCACAGGTGTGCCTGGGAGTCTCAGAGATGTACCTGGGAGTGTCAGTGGAGAACCTTGGGAGTGTCAGAGGTGTACCTGGGAGTGTCGGAGGTGTACCTGGGAGTGTCAGGGGTGCAACAAGGAGGTCGTGGAGTACCTGCGGAGTGTCAAGGGAGAACCAGGGTGAAAGAGGTGTACCTGGGAGCGCAGAGGTACCAGGGAGTTTCTGGAGGTGTACCTGGGAGGCCAGAGGTGTACCTAGGAGTACCGGAGGTCCTGGGAGTGTCGGAGTTGTAACTGGGAGTGTCAGAGGTGTACCTGGGAGTGCAGAGGTGTACCAGGGAGAGTCAGAGGTGTACCTGGGAGTGTCGGAGGTGTACCTGGGAGTGTCAGGAGGTGTACCTGGAGTGTCAGGGGTGTACCAGGGAGGTTGTGGAGAACCTGGGAGTGTCAGAGGTGTACCTGAGTGTCGGAGGTGTACATGGGAGTATCAGAGGTGTACCTGGCAGTGTCAGCGGTGTACCTGGGAATGTCAGAGGTGTACCAGTGAAGTTAGTGAGTACCTGGGAGTGTGAAAGGTGTACCTGGGAGGTCAGAGGTGTACCTGGAGTGTCGGAGGTGTACCTGGGAGGTCAGAGGTGTACCTGGGAGTGTCGGAGGTGTACCTGGGAGTGTGAGAAGTGTACCTGAGAGTGTCTGGGGTGTACCTGGGAGGTCAGAGGTGTACCTGGGAGTGTCAGAGGTGTACCTGGGAGTGTCGGAGGTGTACCTGGGAGTGTCAGAGGTGTACCTGGGAGTGTCAGAGGTACCTGGAGTGTCGGAGGTGTACCTGGAGAAAGTGTGGCCTGGGAGTGTCGGGAGGTGTACCTGGGAGTGTCGGAGGTGTACCTGGGAGTGTCTGGGGTACCTGGGAGTTAGGGTACCATGGAGTGTCAGTGAGTACCTGGGAGGTCAGGTGTACCTGGGAGTGTCGGAGGTGTACATGGAGTGTCAGAGGTGTGACCTGGAGGTGTCAGCGGTGCACCTGGGAGTGTCGAGGTGTGCCTGGGAGTGTCAGAGATGTACCTGGGAGTGTCTGAGGTGTACCTGGGAGTGTCTGAGGTGTACCTGGGAGTGTCAGAGAATTACCAGAGAGTGTCACAGGAGTACCTGGGAGGTGAGAGGTGTACTGGAGTGTGAGAGAGAGGTGCACGAGAGTGTCTGAGGTGTACCTGGGAGGTCAAGGAGAACGAGGGAGTAGAGTTGTACCAGGAGTGTCAGAGGTGTACCTAGGGAGGCCTGAGGTGTACCTGGGAGGCCAAAGGTACCAGGGGTGTGTCAGAGGAATACCTAAGAGTGTCAGAGGTGTACCTGGGAGTGTCAGAGGTGTACCTGGGAGTATCAGAGGTGTACCTGGGAGGTCAGAGGAGTACCTGGGAATGTCAGAGGCATACCAGGGAGTGTCAGTGAAGCACCTGGGAGTTTCTGTACCTGGTGTATCGGAGGTATACCTGGGAATGGGAGGTGTACTTGGGAATATCGGAGGTGTACCTAGGAGTGTCACAGGTGTACCTGGGAGTGTCACAGGTGTACCTGGGAGTGTCAGAGATGTACCTACGAGTGTCAGAGGTGTATCTGGGAGGTTGGACGTGTACCTGGGAGGTCAGAGGTGTACCAGGAATGTCAGTGGAGAACTTGGGAGTGTCAGAGTTGTACCTGGAGTGTCGCAGGTGTACCTGGGAGTGTCAGGGGTGTACCAGGAGTGTCAGGAGTACCTGGGAGTGTGAGAGGTGTACCTGGAGTGTCGGAGGTGTACATGGAGTGTCAGAAGTGTACCTGGCATTGTCAGCAGTGTACCTGGGAGTGTCAGAGATGTGCCTGGGAGTGTCTGGAGGTGTACCTAGGAGTGTCTGAGGTGTACCTGGGAGTGTCTGAGGTGTACCTGGGAGTGTCAGAAAAGTACCAGGAGTGTCACAGGAGTACCTGGGAGTGTGAGAGGTACCTGGGAGTGTGAGAGGTGTACCTAGGAGTGTCTGAGGTACCTGGAGGTCGGGGAGGTGTTCCTGGGAGTGTCTGAGGTGTACCTGGGAGTGTCTGAGGTGTACCTGGGACTGTCTGAGGTGTACCTGGGAGTGTCAGGGCGAACCAGGAATGAAAGAGGTACCTGGGAGCGTCGAGGTGTACCAGGAGTGTCTGAGGTGTACTGGGAGGTCAGAGATGTACCAGGGAGTGTCAGAGAATACCTAGGAGTGTCAGAGGTGTACATGGGAGTGTCAGAGGTGTACCTAGGAGACGGGACGTTTACCTGGGAGTGTCGGAGTTGTACCTGGGAGTGTCGGAGGTGTACCTGGGAGTGTCACAGGTGTACCTGGGAGTGTCACAGGTGTACCTGGGAGGTCACAGGTGTACCTGGGAGTCTCAGAGATGTACCTGGGAGTGTCGGTGGAGAACTTATGTCAGAGGTGTACCTGGGAGTGTCGGAGGTGTACCTGGGAGGTCAGGGGTGTACCAAGGAGGTTGGGTGAGTACCGTGAGTGTCAAGGAGAACCAGGGGGTGAAAGAGGTGCCTGGGAGTGCCAGAGGTGTACCAGGGAGCTGAGTGTACCGGGAGTGTCAGAGGTGTACCTAGGAGTATCGGAGGTTTCCCTGGGAGGTCGGAAGAACTGGGAGGTCAGGAGGTACCTGGGAGGTGTGGAGGTGTACCAGGGAGAGTCAGAGGTGTACCTGGGAGTGTCGGAGGTGTACCTGGGAGTGCCAGAGGTACCTGGGAGGTCAGGTGTACCAGGAGGTCAGGAGAAACCTGGGAGGTCAGAGGTGTACCTGGGGTCGGAGGTGTACATGGAGTATCAGAGGTGTACCTGGCAGTGCTGGCGTGTACCTGGGAATGTCAGAGGTACCAGTGAATGTTAGGGGAGTACCGGGAGTGTGAAAGGTGTACTGGGAGTGTCAGAGGTGTACCTGGGAGGTGTCGGAGGTGTACCTGGAGTGTCAGGGGAGGTGTACCTGGGAGTGTCGGAGGTGTACCTGGGAGTGTGGGAAGGTACCTGAGAGTGTCTGGGGTGTACCTGGGAGTGCTGGGAGGTACCTGGGAGCAGCAGAGGTGTACCTGGGAGGTCGGAGGCACCTGGGAGGTCAGAGGTGTACCTGGGAGTGTCAGGAGGTGACCTGGGAGTGTCGGAGGTGTACCTGGGAGTGTAAGAAGTGGTACCTGGGAGTGTCGGAGGTGTACCTGGGAGTGTCGGAGGTACCTGGGAGTGTCTGGGGTGTACCTGGGAGTGTCAGGGGTGTACCAGGGAGGCTGGGGTGAGTACCTGGGAGTGTCAGGGGTGTACCTGGGAGTGTCGGAGGTGTACATGAGTGTCAGAGGTGTACCTGGAGGTGTCAGCGGTGCACCCGGGAGTGTCAGGAGGTGTGCCTGGGAGGCCAGAGATGTACCTGGGAGTGTCTGAGGTGTACCTGGGAGTGTCTGAGGTGTACCTGGGAGTGTCAGGTTACCAGAGAGTGTCACAGGAGTACCTGGGAGGAAATTTCTGGAGTGTGAGAGGTGTACCTAGGAGTGTCTGAGGTGTACTCTGGGAGTCAAAGGAGAACGAGGGAGGAAAGAGTTGTACCAGGGAGGTCAGAGGTGTACTAGGAGGTCTGAGGTACCTGGAGTGTCAAAGGTGTACCAGGGGTGTGTCAGAGGAATACCTAGGGAGTGTCAGAGGTGCACTCAGAGTGTCAGAGGTGTACCTGGGAGTATCAGAGGTGCACTCTGGGAGTGTCAGAGGAGTACCTTGGGAATGTCAGAGGCATACCAGGGAGTGTCAGAAGCACCTGGGAGTCTCAAAGGTGTACCTGGGTGTATCGGAGGCATACCTGGGAATATCGGAGGTGTACTTGGGAACATCGGGAGGTGTACCAGGGAGTGTCAGAGGTACCTGGGAGTGTCAGAGGTTCCTGGGAGTATCAGAGGTGTACCTGGGAGGCCAGGAGGGCACCAGGGAGTGTCAGTGGAATACCTGGGAGTGTCAGAGGTGTACCTGGGAGTGTCGGAGGTGTACATGAGTGTCAGGAGGTGTACCTGGGAGTACACAGAGGTGTGACTTGGGAGTATCGGAGGTGTACCTAGGGAGTGTCACAGGTATACCTGGGAGTGTCTAAGGTGTTCCTGGGGAGGTGTCAGAGATGTACTTACGAGTGTCAGAGGTGTATCTGGGAGTGTTGGACGGTACCTGGGAGCACAGAGGTACTAGGGAAGGCCAGTGAGAACCTGGGAGGCCGAGCAATGGGAGTGGCTGAGGTACCTGGGAGTGTCAGGGGGTACCAGGAGTGTCAGTAGTACCTGGGAGTGTCAGAGGTGTACCTGGGAGTGCTGGAGGTGTACATGGAGTGCTTCAGAAGTGTACCTGGCAGTGTCAGCAGTGCACTGGGAGTGTCAGAGATGTGCCTGGGAGTGTCTGAGGTGCACTTAGGGAGTGTCTGAGGTGTACCTGGGAGTGTCTGAGGCACTGGGAGGTCAGAGAAGTACCACGGAGTGTCACAGGAGGACCTGGGAGGCCAGAGGTGTACCTGGGAGTGTAAGGGTGTACCTAGAAGTGTCTGAGGTTTACCTGGGAGGTCAGATGTTCCTGGGAGGTCTGAGGTGCACCTGGGAGTGTCAGAGATGTACCCTGGGAGTGTTGTAGAGGTGTATCTGGGAGTGTTGGACCTGTACCTGGGAGGCCAGAGGTGTACCAGGAATGCTGTCGAGAACTTGGGAGTGTCAGGAGGTGTACTTGGGAGTGTCGGAGGTGTACCTGGGAGGCCAGGGGTGTACCAAGGAGTGTCAGTGAGCACCTGGGAGTAACATGAGAACCAGGGGGTAAAAGAGGTGTACCTGGGAGTGCCAGAGGTGTACCAGGAGTTTCTGAGGTGCACCTGGGAGGCCAGAGGTGTACCTAGGCACGGGAGGTTTAACTGAGCACGGAGTTGTACCTGGAGTGCTGGGAGGTGTACCTGGGAGGCCAGAGGTGTACCAGGGAGAGTCAGAGGTGTACCTGCAGAGTGTCGGAGGTGTACCTGGGAGTGCCAGAGGTGTACCTGGGAGGCCAGAGGTACCTGGGAGCAAGGTCAGGGGTGTATCAGGGAGTGCCGGTGGAGTACCTGGAGGTCAGGAGAGTACCTGGAGTGTCGGAGGTGTACATGAGTGTCAGAGGTGTACCTGGCAGTGTCAAGTGGTGTGTACCTGGGAATGTCAGAGGTGTACCAGTGAATGTCAGTGGAGTACCTGGGAGGTGAAAGGTGTACCTGGAGTGTCAGAGGTGTACCTGGGAGTGTCGGAGGTACCCAGGAGTGTCAAGCAGGGTGTACCTGGGAGGCCTGAGGCACTGGGAGTGTGAGAAGTGCACTGGGAGTGTCTGGGGTGTACCTGGGAGGCCAGAGGTGTACCTGGAGTGCTTGGGAGGTGCACCATGGGAGTGTCGGAGGTGTGCACTGGGAGTGTAAGAAGTGTACCTGGGAGTCTCGGAGGTGTACCTGGGAGTGTCGGAGGTACCTGGGAGTGTCAGAGGTGTACTTGGGAGGCCGAGGTGTACCTGGGAGGCCGGGGGCGGTGCACTGGGAGACCGGAGGTACCTGGGAGGCCAGAGGTGCAACACCTGGGAGTGTCAGGAGGTGTACCTGGGAGTGTCAGATGTGTATCTGGGAGTCTTGGACGTGTTCCTGGGAGTGTCAGAGGTGCACCAGGACTGTCTGTGAGTACCTGGGGAGGCTCAGAGGTACCTGGGAGCCTAGGAGGTGTACCCGGGGAGTGTCAGAGGTGTACCTGGGAGTGTCAGAGGTGTACCTTGGAGTGTCAGAGGTGTACCAGGGAGTGTGGGAGGTGTATTAAAGGTGTGGGAGAAGTGTACCCAAGGAGTGTCTGAGGTGTACCTGGGAGTGTCTGGGGGTGTACCTGGGAGTGTCAGGGGTGTACCAGGGAGAGTCAGTGGAGCACCTGGGGAGGCCAGCGGTGTACCTGGGAGTGTCGGAGGTGCATACACATGGAGGTCAGGAGGTACCTGGCAGTGGCGTCAGCGGTGCACCTGGGAGTGTCAGAAGTGTGCCTGGGAGGTCAGGAGATGTACCTGGAGTGTCTGAGGTGTACCTGGGAGTGTCTGAGGTGTAACCTGGGAGGCCAGAGAAGTACCAGAGAGTGTCACTGGGAGTACCTGGTAGTGTGAGAGGTGTCCTTTGGAGTGTGAGAGGTGTACCTAGGAGTGCCTGAGGTGTACCTGAGCAAGTTCGAGGTGTGCAGCCTGGGAAGAAATTAGGTGTATCAGAGGAATACATAGGATTGTCAGAGGTGTACCCAGAGTGTCAGGAGGTGTACCCAGGAGCACGGAGGCTACCTGGGAGTGCTCGGAGTTGTACCTGGGAGGTTGGGAGGCGGACCTGAGTGCCTGAGGTGTACCTGGGAGTGTCAGGGGGTGTATCAGGGAGTGTCAGTGGAGTACCTGGGAGCCAGGAGGTGTAACCTGGGAGGTCGTGGAGGTGCACATGGAGTGTCAGAGGTGGACCTGGGAGTGTCGGAGGTGTACATGAGTGTCAGAGGTGTACCTGGCAGTGCCAGCGGTGTACCTGGGTGAAGGCCAGAGGTGGCAACCAGTGAATGTCAGTGGAGTACCTGGGAGGTGAAAGGTGTACCTGGGAGTGTCAGAGGTGTACCTGGGAGTGTCGGAGGTGTGTACCTAGGGAGTGTCAGAGGTGTACCTGGGAGTGTTGAGGTGTACCTGGGAGTGTGAGGCACCTGGGAGTGTCTGGGGTGTACCTGGGGAGGTCAGAGGTGCACCTGGGAGTGTCAGAGGCACCTGGGAGTGTCGGAGGTGTACCTGGGAGTGTAAGAAGCACCTGGGGAGTGTCGAAGGCACCTGGGAGCAGCCGGAGGTGTACCTGGGAGGTCAGAGGTGTACTTGGGAGCGTCAGAGGTGTACCTGGGAGGCCACAGGTACCTGGAGCATCGGAGGTGTACCTGGGAGAGGCCAGAGGTGTACCTGGGAGGTCAGGAGGTGTACCTGGGAGGTCAGAGGTGTATCTGGGAGTCTTGGACGTGTTCCTGGGAAAGGCCAGAGGCACCAGGAATGTCTCAGGAGTACCTGGGAGTGTCAGAGGCGTAGCCTGGGAGTTTCCAGAGGTACCTGGGAGGCCAGAGGTACCAGGGAGTGTCGGAGGTGTACTTATGAGTGTGAGAAGTACCTGGGAGGTCTGAGGTGTACCTGGGAGTGTCTGGGGTGTACCTGGGAGTGTCAGGGGTGTACCAGGAGTGCCAGTGAGTACCTGGAGGGCCAGCGGTACCTGGGAGTGTCGGAGGTACACAGGAGGTCAGGAGTGCAATTACAGGTCAGTGGTGCACCCTGGGGAGTGTCAGAAGTGTACCTGGGAGTGTCAGAGATGTACCTGGGAGTGTCTGAGGTGTACCTGGGAGTGTCTGAGGTGTACCTGGGAGGCCAGAAGTACCAGGAGAGTCACAGGAGTACCTGTAGTCTGAGAGGTGTACTCTGGAGGTGAGAGGTAAAAACGAGTGTCTGAGGTGTACCTGGGAGTGTCTGAGGTACCTGGGAGTGTCAAAGGTGTACCAGGGTATCAGAGAATACCTTAGGAGGTCAGAGGTGTACCTGTGAGTGCCAGAGGTGTACTCCCAGGAGCACGAGGTTTACCTGGGAGGCCGGAGTTGGGTACCTGGGAGTGTTGGAGGCGGACCTGGGAGTGTCTGAGGTGCACTAGGGCGTGAGTCAGAGACACCCAGGGAGTAGCAGAGGTGTACCTGGGAGTGCTGAGGAGTACCTGGGAATGCTCAGAGGTATAACAGGGAGGTCAGTGAAGCACCTGGGAGTCTCAAAGGTGTACCTGGGTGTATCGGAGGTGTACCTCCTGGGAATGAGGTGTACTTGGGAATATCGGAGGTGTACCAGGGAGGCCAGAGGTGTACCTGGAGTCTCAGAGGTGAAACCAAAGATGTCGGAGGAGTACCTGAGAGTGTCAGATGTATCTATCGGCATAGACAGCAACATAAGCAAATTAAGGATGACACTAAAATAGGACGTGTTATCAAATCTGACGAGGACTCGGCAAAACCACAGGAAGATTCAAAAAAATTTTTCGAATGGTCTGAAAAATGGCAGATGAAATTCACGTCGACAAATGTAAAGTACTCTAGTAGAAGATGTAAACAGGGAAACCAGATACCAGATGAACAACGATGCCATAGAGAAAACCGACTGCGAGAGAGATTTAGGAGTAATGATAAGTAGGAACCTTAAGCCAAGTAAACAATGTGTTTTTGCTCGTAACAAGGCTAATAAAGTACTTGGGGTTCATACAAAGCGATTTAGTTAAGCAAAGATCTAAAGGAGGTCATCCGTAAACTGTATTCAGCCAGGAGAACACACCGATTACGCAGTTCAGTTCTGGTCACTGTATTATGACGGAGGGAGTAGAACTTGGAAAGAATTCAGAGGAGAATGACAAGACTAATCCCGCATTAGGAACCTTGAGCATAGAGACAGGTTAAAGCATCTAATTTGCACCTCGAGACGTAGATGAGGGGCGACCTGATAGGAGGTGTAAGGGCGGAAGACAGGCCACCAAAGGACATTACAAAGGCATCAAATTATCTGCAACCAGGGAGCGAACTCGTAACAATGGTTTTAAATTAGACAAAAATTAGATTAGGCGTGGAAATAGGTAAACACTGGTTTGGAACAGAGTAGTGGATGAATGGAACAAGTTACCAACATCATCATTAACTCGAATACGCTGAATTGCTTCAAACATAGGTTGGATGCTCATATGAGCAATAGGGTTGGGGTGTAAACGGGACTGCCCGGTATGGCCAACAGGGCCCGCCACAGTTTCCCTCCCATTCTTGTGTTCTGTGTTCTTGTGGCATCGGAGGTGTACCTGGGAGTATCGGAGGTACCTGGGAGTGTCAGGGGTGTACCTGGGAGCATCAGAGGTGTACCTGGAGTGTCAGAGGTGTACCAGGAGTGTCAGGGGTGTAACTGGGAGGCCAGAGGTGTACCTGGGAGTCTGAGTGTACCTGGGAGTGTCTGAGGTACTTGGGAGTGTCAGAGAAGGAACCAGGGAGTGTCAGGGGTGTACCTAGGAGCATCGGACGTTGAGTTTCAGGTTGTGCCTGGGGTGTCGGAGGTGGACCTGGGAGGTCACAGGTGTGCCTGGGAGTGTCACAGGTGTGCCTGGGGTGTCAGGGTGTGCCTGGGAGTGTCAGAGGTGTGCCTGGGAGTGTCAGAGATGTGCCTGGGGTGTCAGAGGTGTAACTGGGAGTGTCAGAGGTGTGCCTGGGGTGTCTCAGGTGTGCCTGGGGTGTCTGGTGTGCTTGGGGTGTCAGAGAACCAGGGAGTGTCAGGGGTGTACCTAGGGTATCGGACGTTGCAAGTGTCGGAGTTGTGCCTGGAGTGTCAGAGGTGTGCCAGGGAGTTTCTGAGGTGTGCCTGGGGAGTGTCAGGGGTGTACCTAGGAGTATCGGAGGTTTACCTGGGAGTGTCAGGTTGTACCTGGGAGTATCAGGGGTGTACCAGGGAGTTTCAGGGGGTGCCTGGGAGGTTTCTGAGGTGTGCTTGGGAGTGTCAGAGGCTAGAGTGTCACAGGTACCTGGAGGTGTGAGAGGTGTACCTAGGAGTGTCTGAGGGTGTGCCTGGGGAGTGTCAGGGGTGTGCCTGGGGTGTCTGAAGTGTGCCTCAGGTGTCAGGGGAGCGCCAGGGAGTGAAAGAGGTGTGCCTGGGAGTGTCAGAGGTGTGCCAGGGAGTTTCTGAGGTGTGCCTGGGGAGTGTCAGGGTGTGCCTAGGAGTATCGGAGGTTTAACTGGGAGTGTCGGAGTTGTACCCTAGTGTCAGAGGTGTGCCTGGGGTGTCAGGGGTGTGCACAGGGAGAGTCAGAGGTGTGCCTGGGGAGTGTCAGGAGGTGTGCCTGGGAGTGTCAGAGGTGTGCATGGTGTCAGAGGTGTGCCTGGCAGTGTCAGCGGTGTGCCTGGGGAATGTCAGAGGTGTACCAGTGAATGTCATTGAGTACCTGGGGAGGTGAAAGGTGTACCTGGGAGGTCAGAGGTGTGCCTTGGAGTGTCGGAGGTGCCTGGGAGTGTCAGGAGGTGTGCCTGGGAGTGTCGGAGGCCTACCTGGGAGTGTGAGAGTGTGCCTGGGGTGTCTGGGTGTGCCTGGGAGTGTCAGAGGTGCCCGGGCGTGTCAGGAGGTGTGCCTGGGGTGTCAGAGGTGTGCCTGGGAGTGTAGGAAGTGTGCCTGGGGTGTGGAGGGTGTGCCTGGGGGTGTCGGAGGTGCCTGGGAGTGTCAGAGGTGTGCTTGGGAGTGTCAGAGGTGTGCCTGGGAGTGTCAGCGGTGGTGCCTGGGAGTGTCTGAGGTGTACCTGGGAGTGTCAGACGTGTGCCTGGGAGTGTCAGAGGTGTACCTGGGAGTTCGGAGGTGTACCTTGGGAGGTCGGAGGTGCCTGGGAGTGTCTGAGGTGTACCTGGGGGTGTCGGAGGCTCCTGGGAGTGTGAGAAGTGTGCCTGGGAGTGTCTGGGGTGTGCCTGGGAGTGTCAGAGGTGTATTCTGGGCGCAGAGGTGTACCTGGGAGGTCAGAGGTACCTGGGATGTAAGAAGTGTACCTGGGAGTGGGGAGGTGTACCTGGGAGGTCGGAGGTGTACCTGGGAGTGTCAGGAGGTACTTGAGTGTCAGGAGGTGTACCTGGGAGGTTGTATGGTGTACCTGGGAGTGTCTGAGGTGTACCTGGGATGTCAGACGTGTGCCTGGGAGTGTCAGAGGTGCACTTGGGGAGTGTCAGGAGGTGCACCTGGGAGACTGTGGTGTATCTGGGAGTGTCTGAGGTGTACCTGGCAGTGTCTGGAGGTGTACCTGGCAGTGTCTGAGGTGCCTGGCAATGTCATGTGGTACCTGGGAGTGTCGAGGGTGTGCCTGGGGTTAGGACGTGTCAGAGGAACAGAGGAGTACCTAGGAGTGTCAGAGGTGTACCGGGAGTGTGAGAAGTGTACCTGGGAGGTCTGGGGTGCACCTGGAGTGCCAGAGGTGCCTGGGAGTGTCAGGGTGTACCATGAATGTCAGTGGAGTACCTGGGAGTGTTAGGAGGTGTGGCTGGGAGGTCAGAGGTGTACCTGGGGAGTGTCAGAAATGTACCTGGGAGTGTCAGAGGTACCTGGGAGTGTCGGAGGTGTACCTGGGGGTGTAAGAAGGTACCTGGGAGTGTCGGAAGGTACCTGGGAGTGTCTGAGGTGTACCTGGGAGTGTCTGAGGTGTACTTGGGAGGTCAGAGAAGTACCAGGGAGTGTCAGAGGAGTACCTTGGAGTGTGAGAGGTGTACCTGGGAGTGTCTGAGGTGTACCTCGGGTGTCAGGGGGCGCCAGGGGAGGAGAGGTGTACCTGGGAGGCTGAGGTGTACCAGGGTGTGTTAGGAGGAATTCCTAGGGGAGTGTCAGAGGTGCACCTGGGAGTGTCAGAGGTACCTGGGAGTGTAAGAGGGCACCTGGGAGGTAGAGGTACCTGGGAGGTCGGAGGTGCCTGGGGAGTGTCAGAGGTACATGGGAGTGTCAGAGGTGTACCTGGCAGTGTCGGCGGTGTACCTGGGAATGTCAGAGGTGTACCAGTGGAATGCTGGGAGTACCTGGGAGTGTGAAAGGTGTACCTGGGAGTGTCAGGAGGTGTACCTGGAGTGTCGGAGGTGTACCTGGGAGTGTCAGAGGTACCTGGGAGTGTCGGAGACCACTGGGAGGTGAGAAGGTACCTGGGAGTGTCTGGGGTGGGAGGTTGGGAGGTGTACCTGGGCGTGTCAGAGGTACCTGGGAGGTCAGAGGTGTACCTGGGAGTGTAAGAGGTACTGGGAGGAGGTGTACCTGGGAGTGCGGAGGTGTACCTGGGAGGGTGGGAGGTGTACTTGGGAGTGTCAGGAGGTGCACCTGGGAGTACAAGGTGGTACCTGGGAGTGTCTGAGGTACCTGGGAGGTCAGACGTGGTGCCTGGGGAGTGTCAGAGGTGTGCACCTGGGAGGTCAGAGGTACCTTGGAGTGTCGGAGGTGTACCTGGGAGTGTCTGAGGTGGTACCTGGGAGTGTCGGGAGGCTTACCTGGGAGGTGAGAAGTGTGTACCTGGGAGTGTCTGGGTGTACCTGGGAGTGTCAGAGGTGTATCAGGGTGTCAGAGGTGTACCTGGGAGGTCAGGTACCTGGGAGTGTAAGAAGGTACCTGGGAGTGTCGGAGGTGTACCTGGGAGTGTCGGAGGTACTGGGAGTCAGAGGTGCACGGGGAGTGTCAGAGGTGTACCTGGGAGGCCGGTGTACCTGGGAGTGTCTGAGGTGTACCTGGGAGGTCAGACGTGCCTGGGAGGTTGGGGAGGTGCACTTGGGGAGTGTCAGAGGTGCACCTTGGAGTGACTGTGGTATCTGGGAGTGTCTGGAGGTGTACCTGGCAGTGTCTGAGGTGTACTGGCAGTGTCTGAGGTGTACCTGGCAATGTCAGGGTGTACCTGGGAGTGTCAGCGGTGTACCTGGGAGGTTAGACGTATCAGGGAGTGACAGAGGAGTACCTAGGAGTGTCAGAGGTGTACGGGAGTGAGAAGTGTACCTGAGTGTCTGGGGTGCACCTGGGAGTGCCAGAGGTGTACCTGGAGTGTCAGGGGTGTACTGCAAGAAATGTCAGTGGAGTACCTGGGAGTGTTAGAGGTGTAGCTGGGAGTGTCAGGAGGTGTACCTGGGAGGTCAGAAATGTACCTGGGAGTGTCAGAGGTGTACCTGGGAGTGTCGGAGGTGTACCTGGGGGTGTAAGAAGTGCACCTGGGAGTGTCGGGAAGTGGTACCTGGGAGTGTTGGAGGTACCTGGGAGTGTCTGAGGTGTACTTGGGAGTGTCAGAGAAGTACCAGGAGTGTCACAGAGCACCTTGGAGTGTGAGAGGTGTACCTGGGAGTGTTCAGGGGTACCCGGAGTGTCAGGAGCGCCAGGGAGTGAAAGAGGTGTACCTGGGAGTGTCGAGGTGTACCAGGGTGTTAGGAGGAATTCCTAGGAGTGTCAGAGGTGCACCTGGGAGTGTCAGAGGTGTACCTAGGAGTATCGGAGGTTTACCTGGGAGTCGGGAGTTGTACCTGGGAGTATCAGAGGTACCTGGAAGTGTCAGAGGAGTACCTGGGAATGTCAGAGATACCAGGAGTGTCAGTGAAGTACCTGGGAGTCCCAAAGGTGTACCTGGGAGCACGGTGGTGTACCTGGGAATATCGGAGGTGTACCTGGGAATATCGGAGGTGTACCAGGGAGCATCAGACGTGTACCTGGGAATGTCAGTGGTGTACCAGGAGTGTCAGTGAAGTACCTGGGAGTCTCAAAGGTGTACCTGGGAGTATCAGAGGTGTACCTGGGAAGATCGGAGGTGTACCTGGGAGTGTCAGAGGTGTACCTGGGAGTGTCGGAGGTGTACCTGGGAGTGTCACAGGAGTACCTAGGTGTGTCAGAGGTGTACCTGGCAATGTCAGAGGTGTACACGGAGTGTCAGTGGAGTACCTGGGAGTCTCAAATGTGTACCTGGGAGTATCGGAGGTGTACCTGGGAATATCGGAGGTGTACCTGGCAGTGTGAGAAGTGTAACTGGGGTGTCTGAGGTGTACCTGGGAGTGTCAGAGGTGTGCCTGGGAGTGTCAGGAGGTGCACTTGGGAGTGTCGGAGATGCACCTTGGAGTGTCTCAGTACCTGGGAGTGTCTGAGGTGTACCTGGCAGTGTCTGGAGGTGTACCTGGCAGTGTTTGAGGTGTACCTGGCAGTGTTGGGCGGTGTACCTGGGAGTGTCAACTGTGTACCTGGGAGTGTTAGACGTATCAGGAGTGACAGAGGAGTACCTCAGGAGTGTCAGAGTGTAACTGGGAGTGTGAGAAGTGTACCTGGGAGTGGGGGTGCACCTGGGAGGCCAGAGGTACACCGGAGTGTCAGGGTGTACCAACGAATGTCAGTGGAGTACCTGGGAGTGTTAGAGGTGTACCTGGGAGGTTGGGAGGTGTACCTGGGAGTGTCAGAAATGTACCTGGGAGAGTCAGAGGTGTACCTGGGAGGTCGGAGGTACTGGGGTGTAAGATGGGAGGCCGGAGGTACCTGGGAGCGTCTGAGGTGTACCTGGGAGTGTCTGAGGTGTACTGGGAGTGTCAGAGAATTACCAGAGTGTCACAGGAGTACCTGGAGTGTGAGAGGTGTACCTAGGAGTGTCTGAGGTGTACCAGGGTGTGTCAGAGAAACCAGGAGAGTGTAGGAGGTGTTCCCGGGAGTGTCAGAGGTGTACCTGGGAGTGTCGGAGGTACCTGGGAGTGTAAGAAGGTACCTGGGAGTGTCGGAGGTACCTGGGAGTGTCGGAGGTGTCCTGGGAGTGCAGAGGCACGGGAGAGAGGTGTACCTGGGAGTCAGTACCTGGGAGTATCGGAGGTGTACCTAGGAGGTCACAGGTGTACCTGGGAGTGTCACAGGTGTACCTGGGAGTGTCAGGAGATGTACTTACGAGTGTCTGAGGTGTACCTGGGAGTGTCTGAGGTGTACCTGGGAGTGTCAGAAGTACCAGAGAGATGTCACAGGAGTACCTGGGAGTGTGAGAGAGGTGTACCTGGGAGGAGAGGTGTACCTAGGAATGTCTGAGGTGTACCTGGGAATGTCTGATGGCACCTGGGAGTGTCAGTGTACCAGGGTGTCAGAGGAATGCCTAGGAGTAGTCAGGAGGTGTACCTGGAGGCTGAGGTGTACCTAGGAGCATGGGAGTTTACCTGGGAGTGTCGGAGCTGTACCTGGGAGTGGGAGGCGTGACCTGGGAGTGTCTGAGGTACCAGGGTGAGTCAGAGGAATACCTAGGAGTGCTCAGAGGTGCACCTGGGAGCATCAGAGGTACCTGGGAGCTCAGAGGAGCACCTGGGAATGTCAGAGGTATACCAGGAGTGTCAGTGAAGTACCTGGGAGTCTCAAAGGTACCTGGATCGGAGGTACCTGGGAATATCGGAGGTGTACTTGAATATCGGAGGTACCAGGAGTGTCAGAGGTGTACCTGGAGTCTCAGAGAGGTGAACCAAAGAGTTTCAGAGGAGTACCTGAGAGTGTCTGAGATGTACCTGGGAGACGGAGGTACCTGGGAGTATCGGAGGTGTACCGGGAGGTCAGAGGTGTACCAGGTAGTGTCAGGGGTGAAACTGGGAGGTCAGAGGTGTAACTGGCATGTCAGGAGGTGTACTGGGGTGGAGTACCTGGGAGTCTCAAAGGTACCTGGGAGTATCAGAGGTGTACCTGGGAATATCGAGGTATTTGGGAGGGTCAGAGGTGTACCTGGGAGTGTCTGAGGTACCTGGGAGGTCACAGGAGTACCTGGGAGCAAGTCAGGAGATGTACCTGGGAGGTTAGGAGGTCTACCTGGGAGTGTAAGAGATGTACCTGGGAGGTCAGAGGTGTACCCAGTGTCGGAGGTGTACCTGGGAGGTAAGAAGTGTACCTTGGAGGTTCGGCACCTGAGTGTCAGAGGTACCTGGGAGTGTCAGGGGTGCACCAGGGAGTCAGAATACCTGGGAGTGTCAGAGGTACCTGGGAGTCGAGTGTACATGGAATGTCAGATGTACCTGGGGGAGGTGTACCTGGGAGTATCGGAGGCCTAGGAGTGTCACAGGTGTACCTGGGAGTGTCACAGGTGTACCTGGGAGTGCAGAGATGCACCTACGAGTGTCAGAGGTACTGGGGAGTTGGAATGGGAGTGTCAGAGGTGTACCAGGAATGTCAGTGGAGAACCTTGGGAGGTGGAGTTGTACCTGGGAGGTCGGAGGTGTACCTGGGAGGCCAGGGGTGTACCAAGGAGGTCAGGAGTACGTGGGAGTGAGAGGTGTACCTGGGAGGTCGGAGGTGTACATGGAGTGTCAGAAGTGTACCTGGCATTGTCAGCAGGTACCTGGGAGTGTCAGAGATGTGCCTGGGAGTGTTGGAGGTGTAGGGAGGTCTGAGGTGTACCTGGGAGTGTCTGAGGTGTACCCAGGGAGTGTCTGAGGTGACCTGGGAGTGTCAGATGTGTGTTCCTGGGAGGTCTGAGGTGCACCTGGAGTGTCTGAGGTGTACCTGGGACTGGAGGTACCTGGGAGTGTCAGGGCGGAAATCAGGAATGAAAGAGAGGTGTACCTGGGGTGCTGGGAGGTGCCCAGGAGTGTCTGAGGTGTACCTGGGAGTGTCAGAGATGTACCAGGAGGTCGAGGAATACCTAGGAGTGCTGAGAGGTGTACCTGGGAGTCTGAGAGGTGTACCGGGAGCATGGACGTTTACCTGGGAGTGCGGAGTTGTACCTGGGAGTGTCGGAGGTGTACCTGGGAGGTCACAGGTGTACTCTGGGAGTGTCACAGGTGTACCTGGGAGGTCACAGGTACCTGGGAGTGTCAGAGATGTACCTGGAGTGTCAGTGGAGAACTTGGGTGGTCGAGGTGTACCTGGGAGAGCCGGAGGTACCTGGGAGGTCAGGTGTACCAAGGAGTGTCAGTGAGTACCTGGGAGTGTCAAGGAGAATCACGGGGTTAAAGAGGTACCTGGGAGTGCCAGAGGTACCAGGAGCTGGAGGTAACTGGGAGGCTGAGGAGGTGCAGGAGCATCGGAGGTTTACCTGGGAGTCGGAGTTGTACCTGGGAGTGTCAGAGGTGTACCTGGGAGTGTCAGAGGTGCACCAGGGAGAGTCAGAGGTGTACCTGGGGAGTGTCGGAGGTACCTGGGAGTGTCAGAGGTGTACCTGGGAGGTCACAGGTGTACCTGGGAGTGTCAGAGGTGTACCTGGGAGTGTCGGAGGTGCACATGGAGTATCAGAGGTGTAACTGGCAGTGTCATGGTGTACCTGAATGTTAGAGGTGTACCAGTGAATGTCAGTGGAGTACCTGGGAGTGTGAAGGTGTACCTGGGAGTGTCAGAGGTGTACCTGGAGTGTCGGAGGTGTACCTGGGAGGTCAGAGGTGTACCTGGGAGGTCGGACCTGTACCTGGGAGGTGAGAAGGGGTACTGAGAGCAGGTACCTGGGAGTGTTGGGAGGTGTACCTGGCCAGAGGTGTACCTGGGAGTGTCGGAGGTGTACCTGGGAGTGTAAGAAGGTACCTGGGAGGTCGGAGGTGCCTGGGAGTGCAGGTGTACCTGGAGGCTCAGAGGTGTACTTGGGAGGTCAGAGGTGTAGCTGGGAGTGTCATGGTGTACCTGGGAGTACGGGAGGTGTACCTGGGAGGCCAGAGGTGTACCTGGGAGTGTCAGAGGTGCACCTGGGAGTGTCAGAGGTGTATCTGGGAGTCTCGGACGTGTTCCTGGGAGGCTGAGGTGTACCAGGAATGTCTGTGGAGTACCTGGGAGTGTCAGAGGTGTACCTGGGAGTTTCAGAGGTGTACCTGGGAGTGCAGAGGTGTACCTGGGAGTGTCAGAGGTGACCTGGGAGTGCTCAGAGGTAAATGAGGAGCAGCGGAGGTGTACTTCATGAGTGTGAGAAGTGTACCTGGGAGTGTCTGAGGTGTACCTGGGAGTGTCTTGTACCTGGGAATGTCGGAGGTACATGGGAGTGTCAGACGTGTACCTGAGCAGTGCCGGGGCAGCACCTGGGAGTGTCAGAGGTGTGCCTGGGAGGTCAGAGATGTACCTGGGAGTGTCTGAGGTACCTGAGAGTGTCTGAGGTGTACCTGGGAGTGTCAGAGAAGCACCAGAGAGTGTCACAGGAGTACCTGGGAGGTGAGAGGTGTACCTGGAGTGTGAGAGGTGTACCTAGGAGTGTCTGAGGTGTACCTGGGAGGCTAGGGGAGAACGAGGAGTGAAAGAGTTGTACAGGGGAGTCAGAGGCAGGGAGGCCTGAGGTGTACCTGGGAGTGTCAAAGGTGTACCAGGGTGTGTCAGAGGAATACCTAGGAGTGTCAGAGGTAGGCCCTGGGAGGGTCAGAGGTGTACCTAGGAGCATCGGAGGCTTACCTGGGAGGTGTGAGCCAGCCTGGGAGTGTGGAGGCGTGACTGGGAGGCCGAGGTGTACCAGGGTGAGTCAGAGGAATACCTAGGAGGTCAGAGGTGTACCTGGGAGCATCAGAGGTACCTGGGAGTGTCAGAGAGTACCTGGAATGTCAGAGGTATACCAGGGAGTGTCAGTGAAGTACCTGGGAGTCTCCAAAGGTGTACCTGGGTGTATCGGAGGCATACCTGGAAATATCGGAGGTGTACTTGGGAATATCGGAGGTACCAGGAGGTCAGAGGTGTACCTGGGAGTCTCAGGTGAGGACCAAAGAGTGTCAGGAGGAGTACCTGAGAGTTGCAGGAGATGTACCTCGGAGTATCGGAGGGTACCTGGTAGTATCGGGAGGTGTACCTGGGAGTGCCTGGGAGGTGTACCTGGGAGCATCAGGAGGTGTACCTGGGAGGCCAGAGGTGTACCAGGGAGTTTCAGGTAACTGGGAGTGCCAGAGGTGTAACTGGCATGTCAGAGGTGTACCAGGAGCGCCAGTGAGCCTGGGAGTCTCAAAGGTGTACCTGGGACATCAGAGGTACTGGGAATATCGGAGGGTACCTGGGAGTGCTGGAGGTGCCTGGGAGTGCCTGAGGTGTACCTGGGAGTGTCACAGGAGCACCTGGAGTGTTGATGTACCCGGAGTGTCAGAGGTTCACTCCAGCATAAGAGATGTACCTGGAGTGTCAGAGGTGTACCTGGTAGTGTCGGATTTGCACTGGGAGTGTAAGAAGTGGCACCTGGGAGTGTCAGGGACCTGGAGTGTCAGAGGTGTACCTGGGAGTGTCAGGGTGTACCAGGGAGCAAGGCCAGTGGAATACCTGGGAGTGTCAGAGGTGTACCTGGGTGTGTCGGAGGTATCATGGAGTGTCAGAGGTACCTGGGAGTGTCAGAGAATGGGAGTATCGGAGGTGTACCTAGAGTGTCACAGGATACCTGGGAGCTGTCAAAACCTGGGAGGGTCAGATGTACTTACGAGTGTCAGAGGTGTATCTGGGAGTAGAGACGTGTACCTGGGAGGTCAGAGGTGTACCAGGGAATGTCAGTGGAGAACTTGGGAGTGTCAGAGTTGTACCTGGGAGTGTCGGAGGTGTACCTGGAGTGTCAGGGGTGTACCAGGGAGTGTCAGTGAGTGTACCTGGGAGTGTCAGAGGTGTACCTGGGAGGTCGGAGGTGCACATGGAGTGTCAGAAGTGTACCTGGCAGTGTCAGCAGGTACCTGGGAGTGTCAGAGATGTGCCTGGGAGTGTCTGAGGTGTACCCAGGAGTGTCTGAGGTGTACCTGGGAGTGTCTGGAGGTGTACCTGGGAGTGCCAGAGAAGTACCTAGGGAGTGTCACAGGAGTACCTGGGAGGTGAGAGGTGTACCTGGGAGTGTGAGAGGTACCTAGGAGTGTCTGAGCTGTACCTGGGAGTGCTGAGGTGCACTGGGAGGTTGAGGTGGGCCTGAGCAAGCCTGAGGTGTACCTGGGACTGCTCTGAGGTGTACCTGAGCCAGGCGAAACCAGGAATGAAAGAGGTGTACCTGGGAGTGTCAGAGGGTGTACCAGGGAGTGTCTGAGGTCAACGTGAGGTCAGAGCCACCTGGGAGGTCAGAGGTGTACCCAGAGTATCGGAGGTTTACCTGGGAGGCCGGAGTTGTACCTGGGAGTGTCGGAGGTGTACCTGGGAGGCCAGAGGTGGGCACTGGTGTGAGCTCAGTGTAACTGGGAGTGTCCGGGGAGGTAACTGGGATGTCAGAGGTGTACCAGGAGGTCAGGTGTGGAGCCTGGGAGTCTCAAAGGTGTACCTGGGAGTACTGGGGAGGTGTACCTGGGAGGTCAGGAGGTGTACCTGGGAATATCGGAGTACCTGGGAGGTCAGGAGGTGTACCTGGGAGTGTCTGAGGTGTAGCCTGGGAGTGCCGGGCAGAGTACCTGGAGCCAGAGATGTACCCGGAGTGTGAGAGGCTACCTGGGAGTGTAAGAGATGCACCTGGGAGCGCCAGAGGTGTACCTGGTAGGATGGATGGTACCTGGGAGGTAAGAAGTGTACCTGGGAGTGTCTGGGGTGTACCTGGGAGGTCAGAGGTACCTGGAGTAGTCAGGTGTACCAGGGAGTGTCAGTGGAATACCTGGGAGTGTCAGAGGTGTACCTGGGAGTGTCGGAGGTGTACATGGAGTGGTCAGAGGTACCTGAGTGTCAGAGGTGTACCTGGGAGTATCGGAGGTGTACCTGGGAGCGTCACAGGGCCTGGGAGTGTCAAAGTGTACCTGGGAGGTCAGAGATGTGTACTTACGAGTGTCAGAGGTGTATCTGGGAGTGTTAGGACGTGTACCTGGGAGTCAGAGGATTAGGGAATGTCAGTGGAGAACTTGGAGTGTCAGAGTTGTACCTGGGAGTGTCGGAGGGGTGTACCTGGGAGTGCTGGGGTATACCAGGGAGGCCAGTGGAGTTCGGGGAGTGCCAGAGGTACCTGGGAGTGTCGGAGGTGTACATGGAGTGTCAGAATTGTACTGGCAGTGTCAGTGTACCTGGGAGGTCAGAGATGTGCCTGGGAGTGCCTGGAGGTGTACCCAGGAGTGTCTGAGGTGTACCTGAGTGTCTGAGGTGTACCTGGGAGTGTCAGAGAAGTGCCAGGGAGTGTCACAGGAGTACCTGGGAGGTGAGAGGTACCTGGGAGTGTGAGAGGTACCCAGGAGTGTCTGAGCTGTACCTGGGAGTGTCAGAGGTGTTCCTGGGAGTGTCTGGTGTACCTGGGAGTGTCTGAGGTGTACCTGGGACTGTCTGAGGTGTACCTGGGAGTGTCAGGGGCGAACCAGGAATGAAAGAGGTGTACCTGGGAGGCAGCTGGGAGGTGTACCAGGGAGGCTCTGAGGTACCTGGGAGGCCAGAGATGTACCAGGAGCAGAGGAATACCTAGGAGGCCAGAGTTTTACCTGGGAGTACCTAGGAGCACGGACGTTTACCTGGGAGTGTCGGAGCCAGGCCTGGGAGGCCGGGAGGTGTACCTGGGAGTGCCGAGGTGTACCAGGGAGTTTCAGGGGTGTACCTGGGAGTGTCAGAGGTGTAACTGCATGTCAGAGGTGTACCAGGAGTGCTGGCTGGGAGTACCTGGGAGTCTCAAAGGTAACGGGAGCATCAGAGGTGTACCTGGGAATATCGGAGGTGTACCTGGAGTGTCAGAAGGTACCTGGGAGTGTCTGAGTAGCCTGGGAGGTCACAGGAGTACCTGGAGTGTCAGAGGTGTACCTGTGAGTGAGAGGTCTACCTGGGAGTATACAGATGTACCTGGGAGTGTCAGAGGTACCTGGTGGGAAGGGATTTGGTACCTGGGAGCAAAGAAGGGTACCTGGGAGTGTCTGGGGTGTACCTGGGAGGCCAGAGGTGACGGGAGTGTCAGGGGTACCAGGGAGTGTCAGTGGAATACCTGGGAGGTCAGAGGTGTACCTGGGAGTGTCGGAGGTGCACTGGGAGTGTCAGGAGGTGTACCTGGGAGGTCAGAGGTACCTGGGAGTATCGGAGGTGTACCTAGGAGTGTCACAGGCATACCTGGGAGTGTCAAGGTGTACCTGGGAGGTCAGAGAGGTACTTACGAGTGTCAGAGGTATCTGGGAGTGTTAGACGTGTACCTGGAGTGTCGAGGTGTACCAGGAATGTCAGTGGAGTACCTGGGAATGGGGTCAGAGGTGTACCTGGGAGGTCGGAGGTACCTGGGGAGCTGTACAGAGGTCAGTGGAGCACCTGGGAGTGTCAGAGGTGTACCTGGGAGGTTGAAGGTGTACATGGGAGTGTCAGAATTGCACCTGGCAGTGTCAGCAGTGTACCTGGGAGTACAGAGATGTGCTGGGAGCGTCTGAGGTGTACCTAGGAGTGTCTGAGGTGTACCTGGGAGGCTGAGGTGTACCTGGGAGTGTCAGAGAAGTACCAGGAGTGTCACAGAGTACCTGGGAGTGTGAGAGAGGTGTACCTGGGAGGAGAGGTGTACCTGGGAGTGTCTGAGGTGTACCTGGGAGTGTCAGAGGTGTTCCTGGGAGTGTCTTGGGGTGTACCTGGGAGTGTCTGAGGTGTACTGGGAGTGTCTGAGGTGTACCTGGGAGTGTCAGGGGCGAACCAGGAATGAAAGAGGTGTACCTGGGAGTGTCAGAGGTGTACCAGGGAGTGTCTGAGGTGTACCTGGGAGTGTCAGAGATGTACCAGGGAGGTCAGAGGAATACCTAGGATGCCTGGAGTTTTACCTGGGAGTGTCAGAGGTGTACCTAGGAGGACGGAGGTTACCTGGGAGCTGGAGTTGTACCTGGGAGTGTCGGAGGTGTACCTGGAGGGTCAGCAGGTGTGCCTGGGAGTCACAGGTGTGCCTGGGAGTGTCACAGGTGTACCTAGGGAGTGTCAGAGGTGTACTGGGTCAGAGGTGTACCTGGGAATGTCAGAGGTATAACAGGAGGCCAGTGAAGTACCTAGAGTCTCAAAGGTGTACCTGGGAGACGGGAGGTACCTGGGAATACGGGAGGTGTACTGGGGAATATCGGGGTGTACCAGGGAGTGTCGGAGGTACCTGGGAGACAGAGGTGTGGGATTCTCAGAGGTGAACCAGGGAGTGTCAGAGGTTTACATGGGTGTGTCAGAGGTGTACCTGGGAGTATCGTAGGTGTACCTGGGAGACGGGAGGTGTATGGGAGTGTCAGGAGGTGTACCTGGGAGTATCAGAGGTGTACCTGGAGTGTCAGAGGTGCATTTGGGACTCAGTGCAACCTGGGAGTCTCGGGAGGTAACTGGGAATGTCAGAGGTGTACCAGGGAGTGTCAGTGAGTACCTGGGAGTTCTCAAAGGTACCTGGGAGTATCAGGTGTACTGGGAATATCGGAGGTACCTGGGAATATCGGGAGGTGTACCTGGGAGTGTCAGAGGTGCACCTGGGAGGCCGGAGGTGTACTGGGATGTGAGAGTACCTGGGATTGCTGGGAGGTGTACCAGGAATGTGGAGTACGGAATTAGTGTTGGGAGAGTCAGAGGAGAAGGGGAGGCTAGTACCAGGAGTGTCGGAGGTGTACCTGGGAGTGTCAGAGGTGCACGTGGGAGGCAGGGGGTGTACCAGGAGTGTCAGTGGAGTACCTGGGAGTGTCGAAGGTGTACCTGGGAGTGTCGGATGAGTACCTGGGAGTGTCAGATGTGTAGCAGGGAGTGTTAGAGGTGTACCTGGGAGTGTCAGAGAAACCAGGAGTCAGAGGAGTTCCTGGGAGTGTCAGGAGGTACCTGGGACTATCGGAGGTGTACCTGGGAGTATCGGAGGTGTACCTGGGATGTCAGAGGTGCACGTGGGAGCATCAGAGGTGTATCTGGGAATGTCGGGTGTACCTGGGAGTGTCAGCGGTATCTGGGAGTGTCGGGAGGTGTACCTGGCAGTGTCAGCGGTGTACCTGGGAGGCTGTGGAGGTGTGCCTGGGAGTGTTCGAGGTGGATGGGTGTGTTTAAGGTGTACCTGGGAGGTCAAGGGGAGAACCAGGGAGTGAAAGAGGTGTACCTGGGAGTGTCAGAGGTGCATGGCTGAGCCAGGGGTGTACCAGGAGTGTCAGTGGAGTATGGGAGGTCAGAGGTGTACCTGGGAGGCCAGAGGGTACCTGGGAGGCCGAGAGCATCTGGGAGGTCGGACGTGTCCTGAGTGTCAGAGGTGTACCAGGAATGTCATGGAGTACCTGGGAGTGCTCTGCGGTGTACCTGGGAGGTCAGAGGTGTACCTGGATTGTCTGAGGTGTACCTGGGAGTGTCTGAGGTGTACCTGGGAGTCAGGGGAGAAACCAGGGAGGAAAGAGGGGTACCTGGGATGTCAGAGGTACCAGGAGTGTCTGAGGTGTACCTGGGAGGCCAGAGGTGTACCAGGGAGGGTCAGAGGTGTACCAAGGAGTATCGCAGGTTTACCTGGGAGGCCGGGAGTTGTACCTGGAGTGTCGGAGTTGTAGCCTGGGAGACGGGAGGTGACCTGGGAGCAGAGGTGTACCAGGAGTGTCTGAGGTGTACCTAGGAGGTCAGAGGCAACCTGGAGTGTCAGAGGTGCACCAAAGCACGAGGTTTACCTGGGAGGCCAACCAGGGTGTCAGAGGTTTACATGGGTGTGTCTGAGGGTGTGCAGAGTGTGTGGTGCATGGTGTCAGGAGGTGCACCAGGTGTCAGAGGTGTGCCTGGGATATCAGAGGTGTGCAGAGATGATCAGAGTTTGGTGTTTGGGTGTCAGGTGTGGGACAGGGTCTCGGAGTGTGACTGGGGATGTCAGGAGGTGTGTGCCGGGGTGTCAGGTGGGTGCCTGGTGAGTCTCAGGGTGTGCCTGGGAGTATCAGGGGAGTGTGCCTTGGAGTGATATCAGGAGGTGTGCCTGGGATATCGAGGTGTGCCTGGGGTGTCAGAGGTGCCTGGGGTGTCGGAGAGGTGTGCCTTGGGTGTCACAGGGGTGCCTGGGATTTGTCGAGGTGTGCCTGGCAGTGTCAGAGGTGTGCCAGGAATGTCAGTGGAGTGCTTGGAGTGTCAGGGGTGTTTCGGAGAGTCAGAGGGAGTGGCTGGGGTGTCAGGGGTGTGGCAAGTGTCAGGTGTGCCTGGGGTGTCAGAGGTGTGCGTGGGAGTGTGGGGGTGTGCAGAGTGTCAGTGGAGTGCCTGGGGTGTCGGAGGTGTGCCTGGGAGTGTCGGATGGGTACCTGGGAGTGTCAGATGTGTTGCAAGGTGTTAGGGGTGTGCCTGGGGTGTCAGAGGTGAACCAGAGTGTCAGAGGGTTCTGGAGTGTCAGAGGTGTACCTGGGACTATCGGAGGTGTACCTGGGGAGTATCGGAGGTGTACCTGGGGAGTGTCAGAGGTGTGCGTGGGAGTATCAGAGTGTATCTGGGAATGTCAGGTGTGCCTGGGAGTGTCAGGGGTGTAACTGGGGGGTGTCAGGTGTGGCTGGGGTGTCAAGGGTATGCCTGGGTATCAGAGGTGTGCCTGGGGTGTCAGAGGTGGTGTGCCTGAGGGTGTCAGGGGTGTGCCTGGGGAGTGAAAGGTGTGCCTGGGGTGTCAGATGTGTGCCTGGGAGTGTCTGGGTGTGCCTGGGGTGTCTGAGGTGTGCCTGGGGGTGTCAGAGTGCCTGGGGGTGTCAGAGGGTGTGCCTGGGAGTGTCTGGGGTGTGCAAGGGTGTCAGGGGTGTGCCAGGGAGTGTCAGTGGAGTGCCTGGGAGTGTCAGAGGTGTGCCTGGGGTGTCAGGGGTGTGCCTGGGGTTTTCAGAGGTGTGCCTGGGATTGTCAGGAGGTGTGCCTGGGGTGTCAGGAGTTGTGCAAGTGTCAGTGATTGTCAGGTGTGGGGTGTGCCTGGCAGTGTCAGCCGGTGTGCCTGGGGTGTCAGGGTGTGCCTGGGGTGTCTGGGGTGTGCTTGGGTGTGTCTGGGGTGTGCCTGGGGGTGTCAAGGAGAACCAGGGAATTGAGAGGTGTGCCTGGGGGTGTCAGGAGGTGTGCGTGGCTGGAGTCAGGGGTGTGCCAGGGAGTGTCAGTGGAGTGTTGGAGTGTCAGAGGTGTACCTGGGAGTGTCAGAGGTGTGTACCTGGGAGTGTCAGAGGAGTATCTGTGGGCGATGTGTGCCTGGGAGTGTCAGAGGGTGTACCAGGAATGTCAGTGGAGTACCTGGGTGTCTGCGGTGTGCCCTAGGAGTGTCAGAGGTGTGCCTGGGATTGTCTGAGGTGTGCCGAGTGTCTGGGTGTGCCTGGGGTGTCAGGGGAGGCCAGGGGTGAAAGAGGTGTGCCGTGGGAGTGTCAGGGTGTGCCAGGGAGTGTCTGGGGTGTACCTGGGGAGTGTCAGAGGTGTGCCAGGGGTGTCAGAGGAATGCCTGGGAGTGTCAGAGGTGTGCCTGGGGAGTGTCAGAGGTGTGCCAAGGGTATCAGGGGTTTACCTGGGGAGTGTCGAGTTGTGCTTGGAGTGTCGGAGTTGCCTGGGGAGTGTCAGAGGCGGACCTGGGAGTGTCAGAGGTGCCTGGGAGTATCAGAGGTGTGCCTGGGAGTGTCAGAGGTGTACCTGGGATCAGAGATTCAGGGGTTCAGTGAGTGCAGGTTCTCAAGGGTGCCTGGGAGTATCAGAGGTGTGCCTGGGATATCAGGAGTGTGCAGAGATAGTGTGCCTGGGGAGTGTGTCAGGAGGTGTGCCTGGGTTCTCAGAGGTGAACCAGGGGAGTGTCAGAGGTTTGCATGGGTGTGTCTGGGGTGTGCCTGGGGTATCCTAGGTGTACCTGGCAGTATCAGGAGGTGTGCCTGGGGTGTCAGAGGTGTGCCTGGGAGTGTCAGAGGTGTGCCTGGGGAGTGTCAGAGGTGTATTTTGGAGTGTCAGGGGTGTGGCTGGGAGTCTCGGGGTGCTGGGAATGTCAGAGGTGTGCCGGGAGTGTCAGTGGAGGTGCCTGGTAGTCTCAAGGTGCACCAGGAGTGTCAGAGGTGTGCCTGAATATCAGAGGTGTGCCTGGGATATCGGAGGTGCCTTGGGAGTGTCAGAGGTGCACCTGGGGTGTCAGGAGGTGTGCCTTGGAGTGTCAGGGAGTGCCTGGGATTTCAGAGGTGTGCCTGGCAGTGTCAGGGGTGTGCCAGGGAATGTCAGTGGAGTGCTTGGGAGTGTCAGGGGTGTTTCAGGAGAGTCAGAGGAGTGGCTGGGTGTCAGGGGTGTGCCTGGGGAGTGTCAGGTGTGCCTGGGGAGTGTCAGAGGTGTGCGTGGGAGTGTTAGGGGTGTGCCAGGGGTGTCAGTGGGTACCTGGGGTGTCGGAGGTGTGCCTGGAGTGTCAGAGGTGTGCCTGGAGTGTCTGGGAGGTGTGCAAGTGTCAGAGGGTGTGCCTGGAGTGTCAGGGTGTGCCAGGGTGTCAGTGGAGTGCCTGGGTGTCAGAGGTGTGCCTGGGGTGTCAGGGTGTACCGGGAGTGTCAGAGGTGTATCTGGGAGTGTCGGACGTGTGCCTGGGAGTGTCAGAGGTGTGCAGGAATGTCAGTGGTACCTGGGTGTCTGCGGTGTGCCTGGGGATTGTCAGAGGGTGTGCCTGGGAGTGTCTGAGGTGTGCCTGGGGAGTGTCTGAGGTGTGCCTGGGGTGTCAGGGGCCAGGGGAGTGAAGGGTGTGCCTGGGAGTGTCGGTGTGCCAGGGAGTGTCTGAGGTGGCCCAGTTGTCAGAGGTGTGCAGGAGTGTCAGGGAGAATGCAGGGTGGGTGGCAAGTGTCAGAGGTGTGCCTGGATGTCAGAGGTGTAACATGGTGTCAGTGGAAGTGCCTAGGAGTCTCAAGGTGTGCCTGGGGTATCGAGTGTGCCTGGGAATATCGGAGGTGTGCAGGAATATCGAGGTGTACCAGGAGTGTCGGAGGTGTGCCTGGGAGTATCAGAGGTGTGCCTGGGATTCTCAGAGGTGACAGGGAGTGTCAGGGTTTGCATGGGTGTGTCAGAGGTGTGCCTGGGAGTATCATGGGTGTGCCTGGGAGTATCGAGGTGTGCCTGGGAGTGTCAGGTGTTCCTGGGGTATCAGAGGTGTGCCTGGGAGTGTCAGAGGTGTATTTGGGAGTGTCAGGGGTGTAACACAGGAGTCTCGGAGGTGTAACTGGGAATGTCAGAGTGTGCCAGAGTGTCAGTGGGTACAGTCTCAAAGGTGTACCTGGGAGTGTCAGAGTGTACCTGTGAATATCGGAGGGTGTGCCTGGAATATCAGAGTGCCTGGGGTGTCAGAGTGCACCTGGGAGTGTCGGAGGTGTGACCTGGAGTGTCACAGGAGTGCCTGGGATTGTCAGAGGTGTTCCTGGCAGTGTCAGAGGTGTGCCAGGGAATGTCAGTGAGTGCTTGGGGAGTGTCAGGGTGTTTCAGAGAGTCAGAGGTAGCTGGGAGTGTCAGGGGTGCACCTGCGGGAGTGTCGGAGGTGTGCCTGGAGTGTCAGGGGTGTGCGTGGGTGTTGGGGGTGTGCCAGGGTGTCAGTGGAGTGCCTGGGGAGTGTCAGGTGTGCCTGGGGTGTCGGATGAGTGCCAGTGTCAGATGTGTGGCAAGTGTTAGAGGTGTACCTGGGGTGTCAGAGGGTGAACCAGAGTGTCAGAAGGTTCACAGAGTGTCAGAGGTGTACCGGACTATCGAGTGTACCTGGGATTGTCGGAGGTGTACCTGGGGTGTCAGAGGTGTGCGTGGGGGTATCAGAGGTGTATCTGGGAATGTCAGGTGTACAGGAGTCAGGGTGTAACTGGGAGTGTCGGAGGTGTGACTGGGGTGTCAGAGGTATGCCTGGGGAGTATCAGAGGTGTGCCTGGGAGTGTGTCAGTGGTTGCCTGGGGTGTCAGAGGTGTGCCTGGGATTGAAAGAGGTGTGCCTGGGGATTCTGGGGTGTTCCTGAGTGTCAGGGTGGCAAGGAGTGTCAGTGGAGTGTCAGTGTACCTGGGGGTGTCAGGGTGTGTACCTAGTGTCAGGTGTGCTTGGGTGTGTCTGGTGTGCCTATAGTGTCAAGGGAGAGACAAGAATTGAAAGGGTGTGCCTGGGAGTGTCAGGGGTGTGCGTGGCTGAGTCAGGGGTGTGCCAGGGAGTGTCGGTGGAGTGCCTGGGGAATTATCAGGAGGTGTGCCTGGGGAATATTGGAGTGTGCCTGGGAGTGTCAGAGGTGTGCCTGGGGTTCTCAGAGGTGAACCAGGGAGTGTCAGAGGTTTACATGGGTGTGTCTGAGGTGTGCCTGGGGAGTATCGTGGGTGTGCCTGGCAGTATCGGAGGTGTGCCTGGGAGTGTCAGGGTGTGCCTGGGGTATCAGAGGTGTGCCTGGGGTGTCAGAGGTGTGTTTTGGAGTGTCAGGGGTGTGACCGGGAGTCTGGAGGTGTAACTGGGAATGTCAGAGGTGTGCCAGGGGAGTGTCAGTGGAGTGCCTGTAGTCTCAAAGTGTGTACCGGAGTATCAGAGGTGTGCCTGGGAATATCGGAGGTGTGCCTGGGAATATCGGAGGTGTGCCTGGGAGTGTCAGAGGTGCACCCTGGGAGTGTCGGAGGTGTGCCTTGGAGTGTCACAGGGGTGCCTGGGATTGTCGAGGTGTGCCTGGCAGTGTCAGAGATGCAGGGAATGTCAGTAGTGCTTGGAGTGTCAGTGGTGTTTCAGGAGAGTCAGAGGGAGTGGCTGGGAGTGTCAGGGGTGTGCCTGGGTGTCGGAGGTGTGCCTGGAGTTGTCAGGTGTGCGTGGGGTGTTGGGGGTGTGCAGGGTGTCAGTGAGATTGCAGGTGTCGGAGTGTGCCACCGAGTGTCGGATGAGTACCAAGTGTCAGATGTGTAGCAAGAGTGTTAGAGGTGTAGAGTGTCAGAGGTGAACCAGGGAGTGTCAGAGGGTTCCCGGGAGTGTCAGAGGTGTGCCTGGGACTATCGGAGGTGTACCTGGGGTATGGAGTGTGCCAAGTGTCAGAGGTGTACGTGGGGGAGTATCAGAGTGTATCTGGGAATGTCAGGTGTGCCAAGTGTCAGGGTGTAACTGGGAGTGTCGGAGGTGTGACTGGGGTGTCAAGGTATACCTAATTATCAGAGGTGTGCTGGGGTGTCAGTGGTGGTGGCTGGAGTGTCAGGGGTGTCGCAGGTGGGAGGAGGTGTGCAGGGTGTCAGATGTGTGCCTGGGGTGTCTGGGGTTGTGCCTGGGGTGTCTGGTGTGCCTGGGGTGTCAGAGGGTACCTGGGGTGTCAGGAGGTGTGCCTGGGGTGTCTGGGTGTGCCCGGAGTGTCAGGGGTGTGCAGGGGTGTCAGTGGGTGCCTGGGGTGTCAGAGGGTGTGCCTGGGAGTGTCAGGGGTGTGTGCGCTAGTGTCAGAGGTGTGCCTGGAGTGTCGGAGGTGTGCCTGGGGTGTCAGAGGGTGTGCCTGGGGTGTCAGCGGTGTATCTGGGAGTGTGGGGTGTGCCTGGCAGTGTCAGCGGTGTGCCTGGGAGTGTGCAGAGGTGTGCAGGGAGTGTCTGGGGTGTGCTTGGGTGTGTCTGGTGTGCAGGTGTCAGGGAGACCAGGGTGGAAAGGAGGTGTGCCTGGGTGTCAGAGGTGTGCGTGGCTGAGTCAGGGGTGCCAGGGAGTGTCAGTGGGTATTGGAGTGTCAGAGGTGTGCCTGGGGTGTCAGAGGTGTGCCTGGGAGTGTGCAGAGGAGTATCTGGGAGTGTCGGACGTGTGCCTGGGAGTGTCAGAGGTGTGCCAGGGAATGTCAGTGGAGTACCTGGGAGTGTCTGCAGGTGTACCTGGGAGTGTCAGGGTGTGCCTGGGATTGTCTGAGGTGTACCTGGGGAGTGTCTGGGGTGTGCCTGGGGAGTGTCAGGGAGAACCAGGGGTGAAAGGGTGTGCCTAGTGTCAGAGGTGTGCCAGGGAGTGTCTGGGGTGGCAGGTGTCAGGGTGTGTGCCAGGGGGTGTCAGAGGAATACCTGGGGTGTCAGAGGTATGCCTGGGTGTCAGAGGTGTGCCAAGGAGTATCAGAGGTTTGCCTGGGGTGTCAGGTTGTGCCTGGGTGTCAGGTTGTGCCTGGGAGTATCGGAGGCGGACCTGGGAGTGTCAGAGGTGTGCCTGGGGTATCAGAGGTGTGCCTGGAGTGTCAGAGGTTGTGCCTGGGAATATCAGAG
>NW_024715515.1:0-16925 GCF_018991925.1 Homarus americanus
TATGTGGATGTGTGGCGTGGCTCAAAATGTGGATGTGTAGCGTGGCTCAGTATGTGGATGTGTAGCGTGGCTCAGTATGTGGGTAATAAATTGAGTGAGAGTGAATAAATGAACAAATGAATGAGTGAATGAAAAAAAACACATTACATCACAACAAAGACCGTTCATATACAGAATAAAAACAAATTATGATACTCAATAACAAAAGATAGAAAGAAGAAGAGACAATAAACCCGAAAGCGATAACGATATAGAAGCACAATTATTACAATATGTACACAGAGTCAGTCACATCATGTAAACTGGCGCACCTGGTAACATCATTACATTACCATACTTAAGAGGATTCCCGTGTAGTTAATTACCCTGAATCAACACAAACGTTCAATGGATGAGAATTAAACCTCGTATTATATTCATTTTGACTTTGCTGTTCCCTCAGAGTGAATTAATTTCGTCTTTTTTGTTGTATTAAGCTTTCGTTGCAGTGTTGGAGTCATATAGAGAAGTATTTTAATAATGCAGAGAAGAGAATTGGAGGGAATATTTTTTTTTTTCACAAAGCTGAATTAGTGTGTGTGTGTGTGTGTGTGTGTGTGTGTGTGTGTGTGTGTGTGTGTGTGTAGTAGTAGTAGTAGTAGCTCACAAATAATTTATCAACAAACATTTACTCTTAATTAATATAATACCCGCCAGACTGTTAAATTAATGTAATGACTCAATTTACGCTAATGATCGTTTTGTTTACGGTACAGGTGAGGGGGCATGACTATCCACCACCTGCCGTGACCTTTTTGTTGCTTTGTTCATGACACTGACAACCTGCAGGGGGAAAAATGCCAGCACCCAAGTCAGTCTAACCTTATCAACAAATGTCACTTCTTGCTTCTCTGCGGCGTTAATTTTCTAAGTCATGTGTTGAGTAATGGTTCATGGCAGGAGTAAATATATAGTCGGGTTGTTTCAGTATTAATAGTACACCTTTCCCTGTCTGTCTGTCTGTCTGTCTCTCCAAATTTTATCCAACTCATTGCTTCCCCAGCCCTATACTTCCATCATTTTGCCAATGTTATTCTCTCTAATGTATCCTAAATTAAAATAACCTAATCTACCCTAACCCAACTCGACTTAACTTAACCTAACCCCTTCTAACCTAAACTAATCCCTCCAGGTAGTGTTATGCCGTTTAATCATCACGTGACATAAGCTACGTTGTCTAATCTTCTTCAGGTGATCGGCAAGCAAGGAAAATGGCTTTAAGACGATGATGATGATGATGAGTCCGCGTTACACCATCAGAGTCTGCAATGTTCCCTCAACCAGTCACCCCCCCCCCCACCCCTCTCCCCTCCTCCCAATGCTAGGTAGCTTAAGTGCTTGTTCGTCTAGGACCAATTAATAAAACAGGTTGTCGCGTGTCTGTACTGGCGGCTTGCCTTGATTAAGTTGTCGAGGGAAGAACTAGTGTTTCACCCAGTGTAGAGGACGGGCTGTTTTGTGTATATGATCATTATTTAATCTCAATTTTCTGGGTAATGTCACGTTAGCAACAGATGATGTTGTATTAGCTCCTGTTTTATCGGCAGAAGTATTTATATAAATGGGTTAATTACATTAGACTTATATACTCTATCACCCCCTGTAACTTTCCACTAGCTAGGAGGTAGCATGTTCAGAGCACGTGATAAGGTCTGCCCACGGGAAGTCGCGTCACTGGCTCTCTGGCCACCTATTGCCGGCAGTAGTTTGATAACCTTGACTAGAGGAAGACGTTGTTGAGAGCCATCGTGGATGGTTCCGTCTTCCCTCGAGGGAGGACGTCCGATATATTTCCGACTTCCCTCGATGGGTCCCTACTCACCTCACTCAATTATTTCATCAAAAGGACGTACTGAGCAGAGCTATATAAGACAGCCTGCGTCCTCATTTATCACTCAGCTACAGTGAATAAGTTACGGTGATACACACTTGGAACTGTATATAATATATTTTCTTAATAAATGAAGAAAAGACAGTTGGTTTTTCGCTACTAAAAACCCTATATACTTTTCCATGTTGCAGCCAATTAACCCCTCATGAATCAACCGTTAAAGGGCCAATTCAATGTCCAAGGAACATAAAGTATATAAATAAAACATTACCAAGGTTAGAAACTATTGCAATTGGCCAACAAGTGAAAACGTCACTCAGAGAACCTACCAACTAACGCCATCTGTCTACACAACTATAATCAAGCTAAAGGTGAGTCATACTTGCCGTGCATATGCATCATACACTGTAATCAACTTAACCTGGACTCACATGTTTTCGTGAATATATTAGTAGTAATTATGAATCCTAAACAACTAACTCAATACAGGAAGCAAATCAGTTCGTATGTTTCGTTTTTTTTTGTATTTTTATTACTGAACTTTTATCATCACAAACTTTTGACCACAAGAAAGTAGTTTTTTCTTTACAACGTTGGTGTTACTCTTTCAAGTACAGCTGTGACTCAGAAGGGACAAGACAATCCATCCTTTGAAATTATTGCTGTCGAAAAACCTACTCGGAGATGAAGTTGGAAAACCGTATTGTCACTCTGGTTCTCTATCAAACAAATGTACACTTCTAAAAACTAACATTAGGTATACCTCTTGCCTCCTTAATCTGCTGGATCATATTGTTTATACTTAAAATAGAATGACCATTTCATCATACCAATATTTACTCCCATCTTTAAAACCTGTTATCTGTGTCTTGGATTATAAATATATCACAGCGCCTTTACAGTATAAAAAATGTAAGATGCATGTTTAAGTTAACCGTCTCAAATAACATTGGTGAAAATAATTGCTTCCTAACTTATCTTGCAGAAAAGGTTTTATCTTAACAAATGGATCACAATGGATATATATTTCTGATTTTGTGTTGGCATCGGAGTAATGTTCATACGCATATTTTTATTTTTATTATACATGGGATATATTAAAATTATAATGATTATATAAATAACAAAAACTATATAGGGAGAAGGGTAGGGGGATGATGTGGTGGTGTCAGCCAGGGGAGGAGAGGAGGGGGGTGATGTGGTGGTGTTGTCAGCCAGGGGAGGAGGGTAGGGGGATGATGTGGTGGTGTTGTCAGCCAGGAGGAGGAGGATGATGTGGTGATGTGGTGGTGTTGTCAGCCATGGGGGAGGAGGTGGGGGACTGATGTGGTGGTGTTGTCAGCCAGGGAAGGGAGGGTGGGGGAATATGTGGTGGTGTTGTCCAGCCAGGGAGGGAGGGCCAGGGGGATGATGTGGTGGTGTGTGTCAGTCAGGGGAGGAGGGTAGGGGGTGATGTGGTGGTATTGTCAGTCAGGGAGGAGGGTAGGGATGATGTGGTGTGTGTCAGTCAGGGGAGGGTAGGGGGATGTGGTGGTGTTGCCAGCCAGGGGGAGAGGGTAGGGGGTGATGTGGTGGTGTGTTGTCAGCCAGGGAGGAGGTAGGGGTGATGTGGTGGTGTTGTCAGCCAGGGGAGAGGTAAGGGGATGATGTGGTGGTGTTGTCAGCCAGGGAAGGAGGGTAGGGGGTGATGTGGTGGTGTTGTCAGCCAGGGGAGGAGGGTAGGGGGTGATGTGGTGGTGTTGTCAGCCAGGGGGGAGGGTAGGGGGTGATGTGGTGGTGTTGTCAGCCAGGGGAGGACAGTAGGGAGAGGATATGGTGGTGGTGTCATATTCACTACAACTGCACTATCATCTACACTACATCAGCTACACTATCATCTGCACTACAACTACACTATCTTCTACACTACATCAGCTACACTATCATCTACACTATCATGTACACTACAACTACACTATCATCTTCACTATATCAACTGCACTATCATATACACTACAACTACACTATCATCTTCACTATATCAACTGCACTATCATCTTCACTATATCAACTACACTATCATATACACTACAACTACACTATCATTTACACTACAACTACACTATCATCTACACTACATCAACTGCACCATCATCTTCACTATAACTATACTATCATCTTCACTATATCAACTACACTATCTTCTACACTACAACTACACTATCATCTACACAATCATCTACATTAACACTAAACTATCATCTACACTATCATCTACACTACAACTACACTATCAGCTACACAATCATCTACATTAACACTACACTATCATCTACACTACATCAGCTACACTATCATCTTCACTATAACTATACTATCATCTTCACTATATCAACTGCACTATCGTGTACACTACAACTACACTATCATGTACACTACATCAACTACACTACATCTACACTATCATCTTGTGATGAGACAAAATCTCACATGAAGAGGTAAGTTAGGAGTTTATAGTAGTAGAGTATTATAGCGAGAGGAAATGGTAGCGTGTCTCGAGGGTGTGATGTCAACACTGTATATTAACACAGGCACAGTACAAGTGTAGTATATAAAACACCAATGCGTGTTACAGCTTTATTTTACTAGTTCAATAGGGGGGATTAATAGGGGGGGTTCGTACACAATTTATGATAGACTATGGTATTCTCGTATAACCTAACCTCACAATTAGAATGGGCACTTCACTAAGTCGATCGTTGGGGAGGTTCGGGATCACTGCACTTCTACAGTCTACACAGCCAGCACTTACTGTTACACGTGGAGTTGACAGCACTTTGTCGATGGACCCGGGCTGAGACTTCGCCACACTTAATGGCGGTCTTCTCTCGAGCGGGACTCGGGGACCTGGTAGCTGGCCCTTCCTGGTTACAGACACTCTCTCTCCGTGAGAGGAGCTCCAGCCCCTACATATTGGTCGAGCCGGGGGGTGACCTCTCCTACTGAACTGGGTGTGTCTTGACCGGGTTGTTGGGTCAACAGGAGTGCTGGCTAATTAGCGGGTCCTTGAATTACTAAGGTCATGACGCCTGGTAGAGCTGATCGAGTGGTGGTGAGAATTCTGGTTCCCTAGTGTCAGGTCTGGGCAGCTGTGTGCAGGTGTCGTCCTGCCCAGGTGTCTTGGTTAGGTGCGGTTTGTAGGTCACCCGGCTAACTCAAGTCATTAGCGGACGAGGTCAAGTCCCTAGGGTCGACCTGAGGTGTGTCAACCCGGGATGTGGTGGTGCCACGAGGTCTGTAGTGCTTGCTGTTACATGTGACATAATTCTGGGCTGTAAGCTTTGGTCTGACAAACAATCATTACACCTCCCGCCAAGACCAAAGCTTCACCACAGAGACTGATGTCACATATAGACATCAACATCACGTGTGGTATCAGAGATAATCCCTGGGGCGATAACATAGTCTCACATTTACAAACAACAATCTCATAGGTGTATGTTTTTCTACTGGCGCTAGTTTGATCTGACAAAGCTCACTATACCTCCCGCCAAGATCAAAGCTTCTATGCCAGACAGTGGATGTTTACAGTGGATGACAAAGCGAGTGCACATCCTGCGAAAATAGCTACTGAGATGCAAAGTATACACCTCACATCCTACCATAGTCTGATAATATTTAAAAATTTAAGCGGCTAGCTAAATATACGGAAAAGGAAAGATGGATGTAGATATGAAGGGGAAAGAGAGCGCCTAGGCAGGTGCTTGTCGGAGAGCGTCACTTTAGGAAGTTAAATGAGGGTACACAGTCGGAGGTTTGAAAGGTTATGCAATGGTGTTGCTTGCCCTGGCATATTTCTGCTTAGGTTCCCTAGCGTTAGTATCTTCAAGCCTGGAATAGATTTACATACTTGTTGCTTCAACTGTTAAACTCTTGCGCAGGGCAGCACATACAACATATATAATAATAAGATACATGGCCGCTTAAAAAAAAGGGGGGGGGGGAAGGTTGGGGCAAAATACAACTTGTGAACAAAAAGAAATATTTGTACATACTAAAAAGGCAGCAGAAATTATTAACAAGATACAATGGCAATAACAAAAACTCGTCAGCATTCGTCGAGATCCCGGGTGGCGGGTGGTCTGTCACCACCTCCACCAATCGGTGTCCAGCATCAGGGTGGACGACGCAGTAGATGTGGTGGTTGGCGTTTCCTGTCCCGTCCGGCGGTCTGCCGCGGTGTATCGCGTGCCTCACTTCCTCCACTTGAACTTCTGTGTGGAGCGGCAGTTCCTGACGCATTCCAGATGGATTTTTCTAGTCCCATCTGAGTTTCCTCTGTAGAGTCTCATTTTCCGTCGTGGTCCAGATGGATTTTTCTAGTTCCATCTGAGTTTCCGCCCTTCCCGGCCGGGATCAAAGCCGGTCCACTGCTTGGGGTGTCATCGCTTTGGATGGCGTGTAGGGCAGGGTCCACGGACAAGAGTTCGCCCTCCGTACGTGAGTGTCGGCGAGACCCCTGACCGTCCTGTCCCACACCCTCACAGTGGTGAATCCCTCCCTGGGCGGGCCCCCCAGGGTTTGCTTGTTTCTTCCTCTACTTGTAGTCAGGTCACTTCTGTTTCGTCCCCGATGGTGTGGTAAACACCGGCGAGGCAGATCCCCGGTGGGCCAAGGTCAGCCATTACTTGTCTGGTACCTGGTGGATCCATTCCCTGAGTGGAAGTGCGTGGGACCAGTTGACAGGTCCTGAAACGTAGGGAGCTGTCGTCTGCAGCGCCACTGGGACCTCTAGTTGTTTGTTGCCTGTTGCTTGCTGCTCCTGAAGTTGCAGGTCGGGTTTTCGGGATTTTCTCCTGGGTTCCAAGGGGACGACCTGATTCCCTGCCTGGAGCTGGGAGCTGCGCTGGTCCTGCATGGCGTAGCTTACTCAGGCTGATGGTACCCATAGATGTTGTCTGTCAGTATTGTGGGCTGTGAGACCGTAGCCTCGGTGCGTGTCTCGTCGTTCAGCAGGCGAGCGACGAGACACAGCCCAGTGTCTTTAACCAGATCGAGGGCCAGCATTATGCAAGCCCGTTTCTGGAGCTTGGGGCTTGCAGTGTCGACGTGAAGGCGTCACCCATTCGCCGCGGGGTTGCCCGCTGCGTGTCCCGCTCGTGTCGGGCATCCATTATGAGTCAGGATGCGTTGGTCTCAGCTCATCTGGTAGGGGGTCGGCTGCAGCTGTGGTGGTGTCATCTCCGACTTTTGTGTGGAGTCAGGGAGACCTCGCCCAGGCCCGTGAAGAGCAAGGGCAGTGCTGACTCTGTAGCTTAGCAGAAAGACAAGATCCCGGGGTGGAGAATCAACAATTAGAAGTGCCCCTAGACTCGTTACTTTAATCTATGTTCTGTGACCTGGTGTTATATCTATGAGCCCTAATCTGATCAGGTCTTACTGGTACAAGTGGGGCAGTAACTTGGGGAGTTCTCTGATTATTACTTGGGGTGTGAGGCACCTGATTGTTCTGAGGGGGGTGGTCAGCTGCTGGTGGAGGGATAGGGTGTTGGGAAGGGAATGTTACCCCTAGAGGGGGCTGGTTGGTGAGGCCTGATTTGTTGAAGACGTCATCGTCGACAGTTGCCAGCTTCAATCTATTCACATGCACAGTTTCCTTACGTCCCCCCTGGCAAAGCGGGGAAATAGTGAAGTTTACTTTGCTGGGTTGGGCTGTTACTCTATATGGGCCCTTCCATCTCTGTTGCAACTTAGAGGGGATATCGGGGGAGGATGATTCGTTAGTTAGGAAGACCAGGGTACCTACGGTAATATTGGAAGGGGTGACCCTGAGGTTATAGTAGGTGGCGTTGTGTAAGTGACCTTTCTTGTTTAGTTCCTGCACCCGAGTAAAGACCGTTTGTAACCTGTTTTGCAAGACAGAAGGGTAGTCCTCGCCATAGGATAGGGGTGGGGGTTGATTACACCAGCAGGAAGGTTTGGATCCCTACCAAAGTGAAGGAAGTAAGGAGTGTTATGCAGGGTGGTATTAATTGCGGTGTTCATGGCCAGTTGTGCAAGAGGTAGCTGATCGTCCCAACCGCCGTACTGATTATTAACCAAAAACGACAAGTGATCTTTCAACGTGCGGTGGGAACGCTCAACCATGGCATTAGCCTGTGGGTGGTAACTAGTGGTTAGATTTGACTTAGCCCGCAGCAAGTCGCACGCCTTCTGAAAGATGCCCGAGGTAAATTCTGTCCCTTGATCACTTACAATGACCCGGGGACATCCATGAGTACCAACGTATTGTAACAGGGCTTCACAAACTGTCTCTGCGCGTTTATCGGGGATGGGTATATAGGTCGCAAAACGTGAATAGTGATCGACGATGGAAACAACGTATCTGTTTCCCCGGTGTGAACGTATTGACATGTCAGTTAGATCGATCGATACCCGTTCCAAGGGCTGAGAGGCTGGTGGGAACTCCTGCAGCTCTCCCTGTCTCTTTGGGGTACCCTTCCTTAACTGACACGGCAGACATCCTTTGACAAATGCCCCAACCTTCCGCGCTAGATTGGGCATGAAAAACATAGAGCGTGCACGTGCATATGTGCGACATTCACCCGGGTGGGCTGCGAATTGGGAAGAGTGAGCTACTTCTAGGGCCGAGTTTTCCAAGGATGCGGGGATGACGACGAGTTCTGTGGGTTGCTCATCATCCTGTTTCATAGTAACAAGATACAGGACTCCGCTTAAAAGACTGAAATCACAAAGTGAGGCTTTGTTGACCTTCTTGGGGAGCGGACCCCCTCAAGGAACTCAATGACCGGACCCCACTGTGGGTCTTCGAGTTGGTGTTGGCGCACCTCGTTAGGTGATAGGTCCCCAAAAATGGGCTGAGTCATGCTGCTAGGGTTCCCGACATTATTTATAGGTAATACATTACGGCTCAGTGCGTCTGGTACTACGTGGTTCTTGCCTGGCTTATGCAAAATGGAGAAGTTATACGCATTTAGAAAGACTGCCCAGCGTGCTACCCGTGCATTAGGAGTTTTACCTTGGAAGATATATATTAAAGGGCGGTGATCAGTGATTACATAAAAGTGTCTACCAAATAGGTAAGCATCAAAGGGAGTTACGGCCTTGACAATAGCCAAGGCTTCTTTCTCAGTTGTGGAGTAGCGGAGGGCAGCTCCGCTCAATTTCTGGGAAAAATAAGCAATAGGGATGGGGTTATCTTCACCACCTTGCATGAGACAGGCTCCCAGTGCTTCGTCAGAAGCGTCAGTGTGCACGTAAAACGGCTGCGTGAAGTCCGGCAGTGCTAACATTGTTGCCGACTTCAATAAGTCCTTAAGATGGTTAAAAGCTTTATCTGCCTCCCCCGACCACCGGAACTGAACCGACTTCTTTGTAAGTTTCGTATGGGGGAGGGCCGCCTCTGAAAAGTGAGGGATGTGACGTCTGAAAAAATTGGCGGTGCCGAGGAACTGTTTCACACCCCTGGCTGTGGTGGGAGGTGGCATCTCTGCTATCGCTTTCACTTTCACCGGGTCGGGTCTAACGCCGCCATGACCTACGATGAATCCCAGGAATTTAACTTCCTGGCGCGCGAACGCGCATTTCCTAAGGGACACTTTCAGTCCGGCCGCTTTCATGACCGAGAGAACCTCATCTACATCCCGCATGTGCGAATCCATGTTTTTACTATAGACGATAACATCGTCCAGGTAAGCCATAGCGTTCCGCCCAAGCACGGGTATGAGACTGTGGTTCACAGCCCTCATGAACGTGGCCGGTGCTCCCTTTAACCCGAAAGGTAACCTGTTGAAACAAAATAGACGGCTGCCGTCCGCGAAAGCAGTTTTGGGGCGGTCAGCCGGGTCGACAGGTATACTCCAGTACGCATCCTTACAGTCTAGAACTGTGAATGTAGAAGCTCCGTTCAATTGGTCCAGTGTCTCGTCAATTCTGGGCAGGGGATAGCTATCAGCAATGGTGTCCTTATTAAGTTCCCTATAGTCTACACAGAATCTAGTTGACCCGTCCTTTTTTCTGACTAATACTACCGGGGAGCAATAGGGGCTAGTACAAGGGGAGATGACACCACGTTCTTCCATTTGGCGACATAAGTCCCTAATTTGAGTTTTAGCCGCCTCAGGAAGCCTCCACTGCCGTACTCTGGTGGGGGGAGCGGAGCCTGTATTAATTTTGTGTGAAGCTGACATCAGGCCGAGGTCCTGATCTGAGGTTGCAAACAGATCTTCATGCTGCTTTATTATAGAGCGTAGACGTTCTCTAATAAGGGTGGGTAGGTGATCTATGTCAAGGGATTCTATTGCAGTGGCGAACATTTGCTGTGACTCTACGAATTCTGCGTCACTCCTAATGTTATATCTCGTAGAATCGAAATGCTCCAGATCCTCTACTTTATCGACCGCACAGACTGTTCCCACTGAATGACCAGGAGTAAGTTTAAATTCCCTGGGGGTGGGGTTTATGACTGGGACGCTAGGCTGCTGAGTGTTAATGAGCCCCGACTGCATGTATGGGGACATTTTATGAGGGGTTTCAACAAATACATACTCCTGATCCTCCGTGGAGCTGTCGAACGACCTTGACCATCGAACGGGCAGAACAACACTAGAGGGGGGGGGGATGACAGTGGCGCGCGTCGGGTGTAGCTGGGGGGCTTGGGGTGCGGGGGGCTGGGGGCGTTTAGGCTTAATGAGGTGGACGGGCAGACCGGACCTATTCCTAATAGGAGTACCTGCATAATCTCTACCATCTAGTGTCACGGTATACCGGCTCCCATCAAACTGGATTCCATACTTAAACCTACACAAGAAATCTGATCCAATAAGAACATCCCCTGGGAAAAGATCACCGCTTACCACAACCAGCGCGTGAACAACTATCTTATCTCCTAAGTCTACAGTTATATCTCTGGAATCCAATGTTGAGAGGCGGTTCCCCGTGACGCCACATAACTCAGGAACTCTATGCTTTCCCCCTAGGCTCTAGGCTTTCCCCCTAAGAGCCTGTATCAATGAAAGCTTCAACCCGTTTCCCTCCCATTTTCAACTTAATAATTGGCCTGTCTTCCCTAGTCACCATCAACGCCTCGCCCTTGTCTTTAGTTGTAGGGACATAACCTGCGAATGTGTCCCCACTCAGCGCATGCGTAACAACGCAGCCCGGTGTGGGCGGGACACACACTTCCGCGGTATGTCAGGGTCAATCCCAGCCCGCGCCCTGCGGGTCCCTGCCCCGGACGGCCGGTTGCCCCGTGGCGCATTACCCAACGTGTTTATACCTAATGTATGTAACCGTGATTGCTCCCGCCCTTCCTCGTGGAACGGTGACTGTTCCTGTCGCTTCCTTTCGTCCCGGCTGAGATTCTCTACCATCAGTCTCAAGAATTCATCCTCCCAGACAGAAGGGGTGTTACGTGTAGGGGTGGGAGGGGCGGCGTGAATTGTCGACACAAAATGGGAGGGGGGGGGTGGGTTTCCTGAGCTGTATATACCTCTGCACTGCTTTAATTGCGTTCTCGATCGTAGTTATCACGCTCGTCCCCATGAACGTATGCATCTCGCCGGGTAAGCCCGATAGAAAGTAAGAGAGTACTAGCTCAGGTGGGAAGAATTGTGGGTGATTCACTCTCGCCATCTTCACAGCACTACCTATGCATGATAGGTAAACATTTAGTGATTAACACTCCTCTAGCTTGATATTAGCTAAGCGTGTCGTGTGATCTTGTAACGTGTTACCCTGGCTGTAAATTTCCCGTAATCCGTTCGCGAACGTGTCCCACGTGGTAGCATTCTTTATTGTCGGCTTAAATTCTAGCACGCCTTTCGCGTCACCGCCCAATCGCATACGTGCCGTCCTAAGGCGGCATTCCTCGTATTCCTGAAGGGTATCCGGGAACGCACTTTCAATGTTTCCTAACCACTGTTCCAGCCTATCGGCTGATGTCGCAGGGTCACGGCCATCGCCCTCAAACATGGGTATCTGACTGATTACTTGTGCCGCACTACTCGCTGAGACAGACGTCAGGAAGGGGTCTGGCATGCTGTAGGAGTTGGGAGGTGCTAAGGTGTACGTGAGCGTGGGGGGGTAGCGGCGAGAGAGGGTGCAGGGTGGTTAAGGGGTAGGGGGGGAGAGTAGGTACAAGTGGATTGTTCAGGGAACGGGAATAAAACGGAAGTCGTCGGTGTAATGTTAACAGAAGTCATATTAGCTTGCGAGGAGGGCTGGGAAGTACTGATCGTGGAAGTCGAAATTGTTAATGTTGACGATGACGTCTGTGGGTGGGACGAGGAGGGGGTTTTACTGACACTTGCCCTGGTTGAGTTCTCGACCATTGTTCCCCGTTACCCAACAATATGTGAACTGGGGAGGGGGGAGTGGATACTGTCACCACTTGTACCACACTGAGGGACAGGAATTATATTACAAATGTTACCACCCTTGTACTGCCTGCTTCGTCAAGATAGTTACGAGTTTACTTTAAAAGGTTCTAACAATCACTGTACTGAACACTAAGGGGAATAGGCGTGAGTTCTTACGTTAAGTGCGCTGCCACCATTGCAATGAGACAAAATCTCACATGAAGAGGAAAGTTAGGAGTTTATAGTAGTAGAGTATTATAGCGAGAGGAAATGGTAGCGTGTCTCGAGGGTGTGATGTCAGCACTGTATATTAACACAGGCACAGTACAAGTGTAGTATATAAAACACCAATGCGTGTTACAGCTTTATTTTACTAGTTCAATAGGGGGGATTAATAGGGGGGGGTTCGTACACAATTTATGACGGACTATGGTATTCTCGTATAACCTAACCTCACAATTAGAATGGGCACTTCACTAAGTCGATCGTTGGGGAGGTTCGGGATCACTGCACTTCTACAGTCTACACAGCCAGCACTTACTGTTACACGTGGAGTTGACAGCACTTTGTCGATGGACCCGGGCTGAGACTTCGCCACACTTAATGGCGGTCTTCTCTCGAGCGGGACTCGGGGACCTGGTAGCTGGCCCTTCCTGGTTACAGACACTCTCTCTCCGTGAGAGGAGCTCCAGCCCCTATATATTGGTCGAGCCGGGGGGTGACCTCTCCTACTGAACTGAGTGTGTCTTGACCGGGTTGTTGGGTCAACAGGAGTGCTGGCTAATTAGCGGGTCCTTGAATTACTAAGGTCATGACGCCTGGTAGAGCTGATCGAGTGGTGGTGAGAATTCTGGTTCCCTAGTGTCAGGTCTGGGCGGCTGTGTGCAGGTGTCGTCCTGCCCAGGTGTCTTGGTTAGGTGCGGTTTGTAGGTCACCCGGCTAACTCAAGTCATTAGCGGACGAGGTCAAGTCCCTAGGGTCGACCTGAGGTGTGTCAACCCGGGATGTGGTGGTGCCACGAGGTCTGTAGTGCTTGCTGTTACATGTGACATAATTCTAGGCTGTAAGCTTTGGTCTGACAAACAATCATTACAATCTACACTATCATCTACACTATGATCTACACTACAACTACCCTATCATCTACACTATCATCTACACTATCATCTACACTATCGTCTACACTATCATCTACACTATCATCTACACTATCATCTACACTATCGTCTACACTACAACTACACTATCATCTACACTATCATCTACACTATCATCTACACTTTACACTATCATCTGCACTATCGTCTACTACAACTTCACACATGCTATCATCCTACCTGCTCATCTACACTGCAACACACTATCATCTTCGCTATCATCTACACTATCATCTACCTCTTAACTACACCATCATGCCGCTTACACTATCATCTACACTATCGTCTATCATCTACTACGACACCGCCTATTCTTTTTAATCATCTACACTATCATCACCTATTATATCATCTACCTGATAAATACATATATACCATAAAACTACACTATCATCACCCACTATCATCTACACTATAATCCTCCTGTCATCTACACTACAAACTTTGCTATCATTACCATCATGCCACTATCATCTACACTATCATCTACACTATCATCTACACTACAACTACACTATCATCTACACTATCATCTACACTATCATCTACACTATCATCTACTCTACAACTACACTATCATCTACACTATCACCTACACTATCATCTACACTATCATCTACACTACAACTACACTATCATCTACACTATCATCTACACTATCATCTACACTACAACTACACTATCATCTACACTACAACTACACTATCATCTACACAATCATCTACATTAACACTACACTATCATCTACACTATCATCTACACTATCATCTACACTATCATCTACACTACAACTACACTATGATCTACACTAAATCAACTACACTACACCTACACAATCATCTACACTATCATCTACACTATCATCTACACTATCATCTACACTACAACTACACTATCATCTACACTATCATCTACACTATCATCTACACAATCATCTACATTAACACTACACTATCAACTACACTATCTTCTACACTACACATACACTATCCTTTACACTATATGAACTGCTCCATCCTCAACATAATATCACACCTTTTCATAAAAAGTACCTCAATTTTTATTTGACCTCTATCCTTACACCAGAATTGATCTCAGTAAATTCTTCAATATGACTAATTTAAAAAAAGTCTTTGTGTCAACTTGGAGGAAGGTACGCCAAGGCTTGTGGGGCAAGACTCGTCGCCATGACCCACCAGCTCCTGTCAAGGTCTCACCTGAAGATCATTCAACTACTCAATATTTCATTGTTTCATGTAAAACAAAGGAAGTAATTTTACATTTTATAATATCTTACGACTATAAGACCGGACATCAACAAATTCTCCAAGCTTACATGGAGGCGAATAAGATAAAATGAAACACAGGGTCAACTGCAAGAACTTTTTATTTTATTTTTTTTTATTTTTTATTTCTTCATGGATCTTTATTATTATTGTTATTATTATTATTATTATTATTATTATTATTATTATTATTATTATTATTATTATTATTGTTATTATCATTATTATTATTATTATTTTCAATTTTGTTTTTATTATAAAGTTCATTTATAACACCATCAATCATCACTACATATAACACCATCCATCATCACTACATATAACACCACCTACCATCACTACATATAACATCATCCATCATCACTACATATAACACAACCCATCATCACTACATGTAACACCACCCATCATCATTACATATAACACCATCCATCATCACTACAGATCGGTAAAGTAGTTTCCGAGATTCTCGCGCGAACACACATGCACACAAATACACACACACAAACAGACATACTTCTTTGTTTTATATATATATAAAGATTATTATTATTATTATTATTATTATTATTATTATTATTATTATTGTTATTATCATTATTATTATTATTATTTTCAATTTTGTTTTTATTATAAATTTCATTTATAACACCATCAATCATCACTACATATAACATCATCCATCATCACTACATATAACACCACCTACCATCACTACATATAACATCATCCATCATCACTACATATAACACAACCCATCATCACTACATATAACACCACCCATCATCATTACATATAACACCATCCATCATCACTATAGATCGGTAAAGTAGTTTCCGAGATTCTCGTGCGAACACACATGCACACAAACACACACACACACACAGACATACTTCTTTGTTTTATATATATATAAAGATTATTATTATTATCATTATTATTATTAGTATTATTATTAATAATTTCTTTTAACCTTTTTACAATGTTCAATTAATCTCATCATCTGATCTCACCCACACACTGGTAGTTATGTTAATTTCATCAATATTTCTGGAATGTTATTGTACTCGTGTATAGTTGAACAACTACCACTAAATTGTTTTGTCAACTACTAATTGTATTGCATTTATTTCGTTAATTTTGCCATTTAAACTATTATTTAATTGTGTACTTTTGGTGAGGGGGGGGAGGGGGAGAGGCGTGGTTTAGGGGGATATCCAGAGTCCGCACAAATTACATTCCCTTGTAAAAAAAATATCACCTTCTAACAGTGAAATATCCATCACCAATTTCGTTCATCCACCAACATGTATCACCGTGATGACGTAATCCCATGTGAGTTGTGGCATCCGGGAGTAAAAAAGATCAATTCTTTCGATGTATTCTTTCATTTAGGCCATAATTCCATTGAGACTTAACAGAAAGAGGCTACCGACGGAGAGGCTCCTCCAGGTGGAAAGTTCATCCCGTTCCCGAGAGAAGCAAGGTTGATTACCAACGACAGGACTACATTATGAGCGACAATAATCAGTTTCCTGTCCCACCAGCACCAGGAAAAGGAATTAACTCTGGTGCTGGCTGGCTGGTGTTGGCTGCCTGGCTGCTGCTGGCTGGTGTTGGCTGCTTCGTCCATTTTCCCGTACAAGAATTCACCTAAGTGTTATAATTATTACCGAATATTCTGATTATAATTCCGTTTAAAATTCCAATATGAGTCATAACTTTTGTGTGAAGTAAAAAAAAAAAAAAAAGGTAATATCCCAAAACCAGAAAGTGTCCAGCTGCTCCAAGACAAAACTGTGGGGAAACTTACTCTAAAAAGTCATCACTTGGCTGTTTCATTCACTCAGTTGAGAGGAGCGGTGATCACCAGTCTGGATACACCATTTGATTTGAGTTAACTGAATCTCCTGAGTGGTGGCTAGTGGTAGTGGAGCTTTAGGTGTGAAGAAGAGGACTCAATGACGAAGAGGAGGAAAAGGAGGACGAGTTGGAGGAGGAGAGGCGACACACTGACTCACTTTAATCCTGTGTGTGTGAGTGTGTGTGTGTGTGTGAGGACCATCTCTTTAAAAGGAACAATTGCAATTCCTAACAGACCCAAATTCTAATAGGTTCCAGTCCTAATATGAACTTACAGCAACTGCACATGAATCTTCGTCTGGTTTTCATAGTTCAGAAATCACATAGAATATCGCATATCGTCACTGTCACTATGGGAGTAGAGGTGTTCTATAAGGGTGTCAAGGGGAGG